>NW_027618413.1:40000-74000 GCF_964187855.1 Myxine glutinosa | reverse complement strand
CCGGTGCAGCTGGCGATCATCCCTCCTTGTGGTTCTGCGGGGACGTCCTGGCCTCGATATTGGAGTAGGGACACCCCTCTGAGCATTTCGTTTCAGGATCTTTGACACCAACCTTTAGTGATGCCATACTGCCGAGCAATAGCACGCTGTTTCATGCCGGAATTTCGTAAAGCCACCACTCCATGACAAACAGCATTGTCGAGTTGACGGACCATCTCCAGAGGAAGCGGCAATAACTTTTGTTGGCGTGCAGCAGTTGTTTTCCACTAATACAGAACGCATCAACCCTTATATACCCGATTGTGAAGCCATTCATCAAATGTACCTGTCCGTATATTTTGTCACGCCACCTGTGATATAATCCTGTTATTGACTTCTTGCTGTGACAGACAATCAGTGACATAGTTATTTTAACAAAGAAATCACCGAAGCGTAAAAGAAACTCACCAGATTGATATACTGAGTTCAGAAAGGAAACCCAAGTGAAGAAAAAAAAAATATGCCATATTAAATGCAAAGTGGACGCTTTCGAAGCTAAGTAATTTTTTCACAATTGTGTTTTTGTCGAGACTGTATCTATCTTTCGGTGTGTGTACCTATAGCGTGTCTTTAGGAAAATTTTCTGTGTTAATTTTTCGTACATGTATACACAATCGTCGGTTAATGCGTGTCGAGTATTCTGAGGCCTAGTACTAGTAGGCTTAGGCTACCGCCTCCGACCTTGTGGTTTTGTTTTCTCTCAGCGGTTCGTCGAATGCGCTGCAATTATTTTCGTTCTCTGTTTCTTCCCAGTCGTTCACCCCATACGTCCTTGTTTAATATACTCAAAAACTCAAAAATACTCAAACCATACTCAAAACCCATACTCAAAAAAAAACAAACAAAAAAAAACATTTCCTTCTCAGTTCTTATTCGTTTATTTGTTGTTCTTATTTGTTCGTTCGTTCTTCGTTCACGTTGTTCGCGATCACGCGATCACGTGGTTAGAAATGTTTAATCTCTCCCCTGAACAACTGTTTTCTGTCATATATTATAACACCTTTTTCCTCTTCTCCGACAAAAGGATGCTTTCGTCTTGCTCACCAAATCTATTCATTCCAAAAAAAAAATAATACCATCTCTTACAGTTCCTCTTTTCTACATTCCCTAAACTCTCCAGAACTCCACCCCTCCTTCAGCGTCCTCAAACGTATTTTTGACTCGAAGGTCTCAAACCCATTTTGCAAAAAATGTTCGTTTCCCATGAATCGTACACTTTTCAAAATCCAATCTCACCCCTCCCCTCCAAATCTTCCCCATCCCCCCTTCCCTCCAAAACTTCCCCATCCCCCCTCCCCTCCAAAACTTCCCCATCACCCCTCCCCTCCAAATCTACCCCCTTGCCCCTCCCCTCCAAATCTTCCCCATCACCCATCTCTTTCAAATATTCCCCCTTGCCCCTCCCCTCCAAATCTTCCCCATCACCCATCCCTTTCAAATCTTCCGCCTTGCCCCTCCCCTCCAAATCTTCCCCATCACCCCTTCCCTCCAAAACTTCCCCATCACCCCTCCCCTCCAAAACTTCCCCATCACCCCTCCCCTCCAAATATACCACCTTGCCCCTCCCCTCCAAATCTTCCCCATCACCCATCCCTTTCAAATCTCCCCCTTTGCCCCTTCCCTCCCCTCCCTCCTAAACTCCCCCCACACCCCTCCCCTCCGAGACTCTCCCTCGCTCCTGCCCTCCTAGACTCCCCTCTCACCCCTCCTCCTCAAAGCAGCCTCCCTGCTTCTTCCCCCTTCCAACTTTTACCTTCATCTCCCCCAACCTTCTGTCTCGCTCTTCCCCCTCCACAAATCACACCTCACTGTGCCTCACCCAATCTCCATCAAACCTTTTGTCCACCCCATTCTTCCATTTCTCCAAGCTGTTCTGAAATCTCTGAAATCTCTGACACACCTTCAACAGCTCTCCCTACCTCTTCCTCCTCTTCCACATCTTACCCTACCCCTCCCCCCCCTGTTCTGTATCCGATGCTCCCCCTTCCTCTTCATTAACGGTATGGACCTCAAACATCTGGGGCCTTCGCTCAAACTTGACTGATCTCTCCATACAGGTTGCTTCTGACAAACCAGATGTGATCTGCTTAACAGAAACTTTCCTCCTTCATGATGTCTCTGATGCCTTGGTATCTCTCCCAGGTTACTCCCTCCTCCGGTATTATAGACCTGAGCCTCGTCCTGGAGGTGGGGTTGCTATCTTTATTAAAAAAACTCCTCCTCACTCGCCCTCCACTGCCCTCTCTCCACCTCACCCCCAGGAATAAGTTTGGCTACGGCTTCCCCTTCTCTCCCACCTTTTGTTCATACGTATGTGTGTTGTACCGTCCACCAAACAGTGATGACTCCATCTACATCTCGCTGTCTGATAATGTGGACCAACTTCTATCTACCCATCCCAACTCTCTCTTCCTCATATGTGGTGATTTCAATTGTCACCATGCCAGTTGGCTGGGTGTGGGTACCTCTCTCACCAGCCATGGCTCTTCAGAAAAGGACTTCTGCGACTCACTGGGACTGACACAATCTGTCAATTTCCCGACCCGGATCTCAGTCAACGGAGCATCTTCTCTTCTGGACTTGGTTATGACTAACTTCCCTGAAAATGTCTGCTGCTCTTCTTCTGCTCCAATCGGCTCATCTGATCATGTGCTTGTTAAAGTGGACATCTCTCTAACCATTCTCAGAGAGCCTCCTCAGCGTCGATGAGTCTGGCATTTGACTCAGGCAAACTGGCACAGTCATCAAGCAGCCATCAATCATCTGGACTGGTCTCCCATCTCTACCGCCTCTGACATCAACTCATCCTGGGAATTCTTTCAAAGTAAATTGCTCTCTCTCATGCACAGATTTATCCCATCTCGTCTTCAGTTGTCATACCCTTCCTCCCGTCCATGGTACACGGAATCTTGTGGTGAGGCTGTTGCCCAGAAACAACTTGCTTTCGTCTCCTGGAAAGCAAATCCAACGGAAGGAAATCTCATTTCCTTTCACAAAGCCCGAAACAAGTGTGTGTCCACCCTCAGGAGAGCCAGGAAACAATATCTCACCGTTCTCAAGACCGAACTCTCTTATCTGTCTCCCTCTTCCAAATCCTGGTGGCGTCTGGTCAAATCTGTTTCTGGTGTTTGTTCCCCCTCCATCCCCTCCCTCACCTCAAACGGCTTAACGGCTGACTCCGCACGTGAAAAAGCTGAATGCCTCAACTCTGTGTTTGCCTCTAAATCTTGTGTCCCAAACCCATCCCTCTCTGTACCCACCATACCCAGTCATACCCAGCTGCTCCTGGACTCTGTGTCCTTTCCTCCTGACAAGGTGGAAAAGTTTCTGTCAACCCTCGACTCTGATTCTGCAACTGGTCCTGACGGCATCAGCCCACGGGTCCTAAAATCATGTTCTTCCACTCTTTCACTCCCTCTTTCTGTTCTCTTCACCCTTTCTTTTGCTCAAGGTCATCTGCCATTTGCTTGGAAATCAGCCAACATCACCGCTTTGCACAAAAAAGGTGCCAAAACAGATCCTAGCAACTACAGACCAATCAGCCTTCTCCCAATTATCAGCAAAGTCATGGAATCCATCATTGCTTCAGATATGAAATCTTTCCTCTTCTCCAATGGCTTGATCTCTGACCATCAATTTGGTTTCAGACCAGGTCACTCTACTCTGGACATGCTGCTTCTGCTTTCTCAACAATGGATTGAGGTCCTCAATGCCAAACAGGAAATTAGAGCTGTCTCCCTTGACATATCACGTGCCTTCGATACGGTCTGGCACCCCGCTCTGCTCACCAAACGCTCCTCCTTTGGTATTCATGGAAATCTCCACGCATGGCTGGCAGACTTCCTCTCTGGTCGTAGTCAATGTGTGGCCCTGAATGGGTTTCTCTCATCTCCTCTTCCTGTTCAGGCTGGAGTTCCCCAAGGCAATGTTCTGGGCCCTGTGCTTTTTCTGGTCTTCATCAATGATCTCTCTGACTCTCTTGAAAATCCTCTCTATCTCTTTGCTGACCACTCTACTCTCTGTCGCTCCATTCCTCATCCCTCAGATCGGCAGTCTGCAGCCTCCTCACTCTCTGCAGACCTGGACAAACTAACATTTTTTCACCTTGATGGTAAACAAGTGTTTACTGAACCTTTACAACAAAAAGTTACACAATATGCCATGGGAAATATTATATATTATATATATTGTTGCGGAAATGAGGATTGTGTTTTTTTATTGTGTTGTATTGTATTGTAAATTGTTATGAATTATTGTTTAGTCTGGCCCCTCCTGCCTCCAGTGTTGTGTAAAGGTCAAAGGGCGTTCCGGTAGTTAATTCCATAAAGCATCCATTGAAGGACACTATAAAACCCTTGTTCAGTAGCTTATATCTTTATTATGTGTTTTAGGGTAAGGCCTTGTCTTCCATTAAAATGACACTCCATTGCACCAAGTGAAATAGATAGATTCCCTTCATTCCCATTCCCAAAAACCTCCATTTCCCCTTTCGTCATGGCCAAGCCTCAATTTGCCAATTACATCCCCTCCAAAGCCGCCATTGAACATGTGCTTGGGTCGGGGAAGAAAGGCATGCCCGCCCATCGTCATCAAGGGCGGAGCCAGAGGGTCGCGCGACCAACCATGGCCGAGGTGAGCACACCGATGGGCGTGTCCTGAAGGCCGGCGGCTTAATCGCCGGAGGCGTTATAAAAGTGCGGGCGCAAGAGTGATAAGGAGGGAGTCGTCAGAGCAGAGCTGCGTAGAGAGGTCCATGACAAGGGAGTCGTCAGAGCAAAGCTGCGTAGAGAGGTCCATGACAAGGGAGTCGTCCGAGCAAAGCTGCATAGAGAGGTCCATGACAAGAGAGGTCCATGACAAAGAGAGGTCCATGACAAAGAGAGGTCCATGACAAAGAGAGGTCCATGACAAAGAGAGGTCCATGACAAGAGTGGCGGTTGCATCCACAGCAGCTTGAGCCACCGAAACTGCAGCCACAGCAGCGTGGGGCCTGGACGGCAGTTTGGAGCAGGGCCACGAAGGAACGGCCACTGCCCAACGCGCCGATCGTGCTGCCGGACCCGTTGGACCTCCCTCTCCCCCCAGCCATCCACCTGCCATTCCTATCATCAGTCCCCGTGTAAGTGTGTTCATAGTCTGTCTTTTGTCTTGTCCCTGGGAATAAGTTAAGCCTGTTAGATAAGCTAGTATTTTCACTGTGTCTCTAAAAGCTTCTGTAAATTATTTTCTTATCTTTCCTTCTCCTTGGTTATTTTGACCCTGTAAATAGTAAATAAATTTAGTAGTATTTTCAACCTTTTTTTCGTCTTCTTATTCCTTTTCTTCACATCCGTCGTCTTTGTCTTTTCCCTCATTGAATAGCTGTGGCGCGATACGGCCAACGTTCGAGTGAATCGGGTGAATCGGGGAAACTGTTAGGTCGCGGGGCCTCCGCTCGGCAAACATAACATCCTTAACCGCGGACCGTAACAATTGGTGTCAGAAGTGTCGGATTCGGACCTGAAGCGCTTAACGTGCTCAAAATTACAAACTACCAAAATTGCTTTTGTTTTACAAAACCCGAATTTTGAAATCGCGCCATGGCTGGTCAAGGCGACGGGATATCGGTGGGAGAGATAGATGGGGTAGAATCGACCCAGGACCTCGGGGAAATGTATGTGGAGGAAAGAGAGGAGGAGAACATTGGCAATGTGGTTGAGGAGGTTTCAGGCGCGCAAAATGGCGTCCTCGCGCACGTGGGTGTAGCGGCACCAAATTTTGCCGCGCCCGCGACCGTAGCAGCGCCACCGGTGGATTTGAACCTTTTTATGATACAAACGAAGGCCCTTATGGACAAGAATAGTGAGCAATTGGGAAACCAAATGGAAAAAAGGGAAAACAGAATGAGGGATGGAGCGAGGGCTAACAGTGAGCGATTGGGAAACCAAATTGAAGCAATAACGAACGGAATGAGGGCCGATAGGGAGGAAAGGGAGCAGAGGGACAGAGACCGCAAGTTGGGCGAAAAGGTCCCAGGGGTGCACGACGAGGTAACGCGGGTCGAGAAACGCTGGTTGAGCGAAGCGGAAGAAAGCGCGGGTACAATGACGGGGGTAGAAATCGGGACATGGAGTTTGGAAAAGCCGGCGACCGATGAGGTAGAGGGAATTTTATTAAAGCCAACGGTCGTCGAGGTGGGTAAAGAAAAAGTGGAAGTGGGCATTGAAATTGAAGAGACCGGGGACTTAGAAAACCACTCGCGACGGGAGGAAAAGATGGAATATGTACAAAGTCCCTGCTCAAATCATGAGGATGTGCTCACTAACCAAATAAAGAGTTTGCAGGTGCGCGTGGAGAAAAGGATCCCCCAGGTGAGTCGTGCTGTATATTGTGCGGGTAGATTTTGTAGAAGGGGGTTTGGCGCGAAGAGAATAGTCGCGCGATTGGGATCGATATGGCACCCGGGCGTTGGTAAAGGGTCCCGTGTGAGTGGAAATGGCACGCGTGTGGAAAAAAAGTGTGCGTCAAGGGGTGAGCGTGTTACGAAGCGCGAGTGTGATACCGAGTGCGAGCGAGAATGCACGTCGGGGTGTACGAAGTGTGACACAGAGAGTAAGGTGGTGGTGGAACGTGTGCGAGGAAGCACACCTGAGTTGGTGGTAGCGCGAGTGTGGGAGAGCCCATCTGAGCGCGTTAGTGGGTGGATGCAAGAGTGCACGCCCATGGTGAGTGGTACGGAGTACGTACCGAGGGAGAGTGCGCAAGACGGTGCGCGAGGTGTGTTAAGGGAGTGTGCGAACGGCGAGTGTGCACGAGAGGTGTGGTGTGTAACAGGGAGTACGTTGGTGGAATGTACGGACGGCGTTGGAGCACCGAGCTCGGTGAGGGTGAAAGGGGTAGCGTATGCGTGTGAGCATGCAGGTGAAGCATCGACGGTAACCAGGTTAGCGGTTAGGGCGACGGATAGCCGATGCGAGCACTCGGGGCGCGGTGTGCTTTGTTGGATGCGAGGCCTGGCGCGGATCGATGCTGCGTCGCTTCTCTTCGAAGCGTCGTTGCCGATTCGGGCTTGGCCCCGCCCTGCACGGTCGAGTCCGGGCCTTGGCGGGCGAGGCGACCGGTCCGGTTCAAGGGCGAGTGGGAGGAAGCGGAACGGTGCCCCCTGGCGGGGACGGGGTTTCGACCGGGGGAGATTGAGCCATCGGGCCCGGGACCGCAAAGTACCGAGCCGCGATGATGCGTGGAATCTCGGCCCGACCAAACCACCTCCCTTGAACCGAAAGCCGGACGGATTCAACCGGCATGCGACCAAACCACCCGAATTCATTGCTCGGCTTTACGAAGCCGAGTTTAATGATGTCATGACGCACCGAGGCTAGGATATAGCAGACTGTGATGATGATAATAGTGATAGTGGTTTTGATCCGAAATTTAGAAAAGTGAATAGAATTGGCAGTAATTGGAAATTTTTGATTGGCTGAAATTTGATGTGCAAAATTGGTAGTGGAAGATACCCGATGTGGTGGGATGGCAACTCTGTCATCCCTCACAGCGGGGGCAAAGGAGCACTAGATTTATGGGGTTGATGGCGGTGAAAACTAGCCCGGGAGGGTTAGGATATATCGTGTGTAGGGATCTAGAGAGATGACCTTAGGTGACGTTAAGATTAGGTAGTGACAATGACACCTGTAGTGGGGACGCAGAGAGGGTAGTGTGGATGATAATGACGTGGTATGTGCTTAGTTTAAAGGGAAGACGGGGAGCACTAAGTTAGCAGGGCACCAGGTAGATTAGATGATGCCGTGTGAGTGTTGGAAGTGTATTCAGAAGTGTATGGTGAACAGGTGTGATTGCACAGGTGTGCAACTGGACAGGTGTATGGAACAGTGTTTGAGTGATGGTGATGGTGATGTGTGTTGTGTTGACCAAATGGTCCAGGAAGGAAGGAGGGTGCAGGTGGCACCAGGTAAGATTGCTAACAGGTGTATGGAGAATGGTTGTGTGGAATACATGGAGTGTGGAATCCATGGAGTGTGGAATACCTGGAGTGTGGAATATATGGAGTATTGGAATGGATGGTCATGGAGTGAGTATGGGGGAAATTGTGGAGTGGAGTGGATGGTGCGAAGGTGTGAATGGGGGAAGGATGGACCCCCATCACGAATACCCGGGGCGGGTAGTGTAAGTGTTAGGTAGAGGGAACAGGTAAATTGTGGTTGGATATTGGCATCTGTGGTGCGGGTGAAAGGATGGAATATGGATGGGTGCATTAGTGTTGTGGAAATGGCTGGGCGTGTAGCCTGTTAGTGTGTGTAGTTGGTTTGGGCACTCCACCACTGTGAGGATGTCGGCCAGGTGAGGCCGCAGGTGGGCTCTGGGAGCTGGTAGAGTTGTTGTGGATGGGGCCCGAGGATCCGGAGGACGGACCCGAGTAGCCCAGTGCCAGAGGGCACCGAGCGGTGACAGAGCCAGGAGGGGCCTTCCCCAATTAGATAGGTTAGGGTGAGGAGCTAGGTAAGCTCGGGTGGCAACTGCAGTGGTGGAGGTGTGCAGGTGGGTAGACCTGCTGGGAGAGCTACACGCCTCAGCCCAGAAATTGTGCAAGGGCACCGGGAGATGAATCGGGGGAGTGAGACCCCAAATTGAGAAGCACCACAGTTTGGTCAATGGGAATTGGTTTTTAGAACCACATAGAGTAAGATTGCCAATGGTTTGGCAGGGAAAGACCCCGGGTAGTGTAAAGTGTGTTAAAGTCATTTAGAGGATAATTAGGATTGAAGTCTCCTCGCACCATCTACATGCACTCACCTGAGATGACGTAACTCAACACCATGCCATGGTTTATTATTTTAATTGATGCAAATGTTTGGAATGTGAGACGCATCATGACGTGGGTGTGACATTGTGCTTTGTTGTTCCATCTCTTCCTCCTTATGAGGATTGATGATGAATTGGGTGATGGCAAATTTTGGCTAGAGGGATTGTGGAGACGAATTTGGTGTAGGGGAAATATGGGGAAGACGTGACGATAGCGACGGATTTGTAAAGGTGTAGATTTTGTAAATATGGGGTAAGGGCAAGGGTAGTGTAGGTGACAGGGGGGGGTGACGTACTGTAGGGACGAGCTTTTCTCACTTCGCTCTCCGTATGCACTTCACCTTGCATTGCCTTATTGATGTGTACCCTTGTGACCTTACCCCTCGCTCATCTGTCTGTCCCCCCTTTTGTCTCCCACATGAGGACCTGTGCGCCACTGGGCGCCGAAGGGAGCGTGCGTGAGTCCGCCATTGTGCGCCCGGAACTCCAAGAACCAGCTGTCTGCATCGATGCACCGCATTATGGACCACATGTCTGTGGCCGAGCACCACTGATGGACCCCATGGGTTGGGGCATGGCCCCTCTGCTGGAACCGGCCATGAAGGCCCGAAATCTTGCTGGCGGACCTTGATCACAGGGCACCGATGCCCCACAGGTGAACCACACTAGTCGGCCCCTGTGGGCCATAAATAAATAAAAATGGACACGTTGGGTGCATTTCATTTTATTGCAAATAGGCCGCCAGCAAAGAAAATGACAACACCAGGAAGATAGTAATAGCCAGCAGAGGGAGCCGAAGAGCAAGAGACCACCTGCAGGGTTAGGGGTTGTTGATTTATTTTTATTGATGAACAGTGATGACTGCACTGATTGGTGCTTGAGGGTGTGTTGGTGCGTTTTGGGTGCTTTCATGGTGCATTGATGCAGAGCAGACTGTCTCCCCCCCAGAAAGAACAATCACAGGTCCTGGGTTGCGTTTTGTAAATAAAATAGCGTCACTGTAAATAATGCTCCCCACCGTCAGTGTGTAGTTTGAAGACCATTCCGCAATTCGGTTAGCTGTGGGCGTGAGTCTGTTAGGCAGGGTGCAATGGAGCAGCGGGACATATTTATCTATGTTTTAAAACTGTCGCACTCAGGGTCAGGTTAAAAGTAGAGGGAACTACACCTACGTGTCACACTAAATTAAAGTTGTAGGCCTGGGACGTGCCTAAGAGGAGGAGGGTGCAGTGTTGCGGATATGAGGACTGTATTTTTTTTGATTGTGTGTATTATTATTATTGCTCGAGTCTGGCCCCTCCTGCCTCCAGTGTTGTGTAAAGGTCAAAGGGCGTTCCGGTCGTTAATTCCATAAAGCATCCATTGAAGGACACTATAAAACCCTTGTTCAGTAGCTTATATCTATATTATGTGTTTTAGGGTAAGGCCTTGTCTTCCATTAAAATGACACTCCATTGCACCAAGTGATATAGATAGATTCCCTTCATTCCCATTCCCAAAAACCTCCATTTCACCTTTCGTCATGGCCAAGCCTCAATTTGCCAATTACATCCCCTCCAAAGCCGCCATTGAACATGTGCTTGGGTCGGGGAAGAAAGGCGTGCCCGCCCGTCGTCATCAAGGGCGGAGCCAGAGGGTCGCGTGACCAACCATGGCCGAGGTGAGCACACCGATGGGCGTGTCCTGAAGGCCGGCGGCTTAATCGCCGGAGGCGTTATAAAAGCGCGGGCGCAAGAGTGATAAGGAGGGAGTCGTCAGAGCAGAGCTGCGTAGAGAGGTCCATGACAAAGGAGTCGTCAGAGCAAAGCTGCATAGAGAGGTCCATGACAAGGGAGTCGTCAGAGCAAAGCTGCGTAGAGAGGTCCATGACAAGAGAGGTCCATGACAAAGAGAGGTCCATGACAAAGAGAGGTCCATGACAAAGAAAGGTCCATGACAAAGAGAGGTCCATGACAAGAGTGGCGGTTGCATCCACAGCAGCTTGAGCCACCGAAACTGCAGCCACAGCAGCGTGGGGCCTGGACGGCAGTTTGGAGCAGGGCCGCGAAGGAACGGCGGCTGCCCAACGCGCCGATCGTGCTGCCAGACCCGTTGGACCTCCCTCTCCCCCCAGCCATCCACCTGCCATTCCTATCATCAGTCCCCGTGTAAGTGTGTTCGTAGTCTGTCTTTTGTCTTGTCCCTGGGAATAAGTTAAGCCTGTTAGATAAGCTAGTATTTTCACTGTGTCTCTAAAAGCTTCTGTAAATTATTTTCTTATCTTTCCTTCTCCTTGGTTATTTTGACCCTGTAAATAGTAAATAAATTTAGTAGTATTTTCAACCTTTTTTTCGTCTTCTTATTCCTTTTCTTCACATCCGTCGTCTTTGTCTTTTCCCTCATTGAATAGCTGTGGCGCGATACGGCCAACGTTCGAGTGAATCGGGTGAATCGGGGAAACTGTTAGGTCACAGGGCCTCCGCTCGGCAAACATAACATCCTTAACCGCGGACCGTAACAATATATATATATATATATATATATATATATATATATATATATATATATATATATATATATATATATATATATACAGTGGGGAGAACAAGTATTTGATACACTGCCGATTTTGCAGGTTTTCCCACTTACAAAGCACGTAGAGGTCTGTAATTTTTATCATAGGTACACTTCAACTGTGAAAGACGGAATCTAAAACGAAAATCCTGAAAATCACATTGTATGATTTTTAAGTAATTAATTTGCATTTTATTGCATGAAATAAGTATTTGATACATCAGAAAAACAGAACTTAATATTTGGTACAGAAACCTTTGTTTGCAATTACAGAGATCAGACGTTTCCTGTAGTTCTTAACCAGGTTTGCACACACTGCAGCAGGGATTTTGGCCCACTCCTCCATACAGATCTTCACCAGATCCTTCAGGTTTCGGGGCTGTCGCTGTGCAACACAGACTTTCAGCTCCCTCCAAAGATTTTCTATTGGGTTCAGGTCTGGAGACTGGCTAGGCCACTCCAGGACCTTGAGATGCTTCTTACGGAGCCACTCCTTAGTTGCCCTGGCTGTGTGTTTCGGGTCGTTGTCATGCTGGAAGACCCAGCCACGCCCCATCTTCAATGCTCTTATTGAGGGAAGGAGATTGTTGGCCAAGATCTCGCGATACATGGCCCCATCCATCCTCCCCTCAATACGGTGCAGTCGTCCTGTCCCCTTTGCAGAAAAGCATCCCCAAAGAATGATGTTTCCACCTCCATGCTTCACGGTTGGGATGGTGTTCTTGGGGTTGTACTCATCCTTCTTCTTCCTCCAAACACGGCGTGTGGAGTTTAAACCAAAAAGCTCTATTTTGGTCTCATCAGACCACATGACCTTCTCCCATTCCTCCTCTGGATCATCCAGATGGTCATTGGCAAACTTCAGACGGGCCTGGACATGCGCTGGCTTGAGCAGAGGGACCTTGCGTGCGCTGCAGGATTTTAATCCATGACGGCGTAGTGTGTTACTTATGGTTTTCTTTGATACTGTGGTCCCAGCTCTCTTCATGTCATTGACCAAGTCCTGCCGTGTAGTTCTGGGCTGATCCCTCACCTTTCTCATGATCATTGAGGCTCCACGAGGTGAGATCTTGCATGGAGCCCCAGACCGAGGGAGATTGACTGTCATCTTGAACTTCTTCCATTTTCTAATAATTGCGCCAACAGTTGTTGCCTTCTCACCAAGCTGCTTGCCTATTGTCCTGTAGCCCATCCCAGCCTTGTGCAAGTCTACAAATTTGTCCCTGATGTCCTTAGACAGCTCTCTGGTCTTGCCCATTGTGGAGAGGTTGGAGTCTGATTGATTGAGTGTGGACGGGTGTCTTTTATGCAGATAACGAGTTCAAACAGGTGCAGTTAATACAGGTAATGAGTGGAGAATGGGAGGGCTTCTTAAAGAAAAAACTAACAGGTCTGTGAGAGCCGGAATTCTTACTGGTTGGTAGGTGATCAAATACTTATTTCATGCAATAAAATGCAAATTAATTACTTAAAAATCATACAATGTGATTTTCAGGATTTTTGTTTTAGATTCCGTCTTTCACAGTTGAAGTGTACCTATGATAAAAATTACAGACCTCTACGTGCTTTGTAAGTGGGAAAACCTGCAAAATCGGCAGTGTATCAAATACTTGTTCTCCCCACTGTATATATATATATATATATATACTGTATATATATTATATATATATATATTACATATATATTATATATATATATATATATATAATATATATATATATATATATTATATAATATATATATATATATATATTATATAATATATATATATATATATATTATATAATATATATATATATATATTATATAATATATATATATATATATATTATATAATATATATATATATATATATATATTATATATATATATATATATATATATATATACTGTATATATATATATATATATATATATATATATATATATATATATATATATATATATATATATATATATATATATATATTATAGGTGCAAGTGCCTGCAATCTAAAAATCACTCATTCAACCAGTTTGGATGGAGAAAAGGAGTCATTCTGCTGTTTTGTGTCACTGTGTACACCACAATGGGCATGGAGAAAAGAAAGAAAACCAGAGAATTGTCTGAGGTCAGACACAAGATTGCAGCGAAGCATGGACAATCTCAAGGCTACAAATCCATCTCCAGAAACATTGATGTTCCTGTGTCTTCTGTACGCAATGTTATCAGGAAGTTTAAGGCCCTTGGCACTGTCGCTACCCTCCCTGGACGTGGCCACAAGAGAGAACTTGATTGAAGATTGCAGCGAAGGATTGTTCGAATGGGAGGAGAAAGCACCTCGATCAACTGCGAAACAGATTCAAGCTGAGCTTCAAACACAAGGTACAAAGTTTCAACTCGCACCATCCATCGCCAACTCAATGAAAGGGGGTTCTATGGTAGGAGACTCAGGAGGAGCACACTGCTGAGAGACATAAGAAAGCCCGACTGGAGTTTTCCAAAACACACCTGAACAAGCCAAAATCATTCTGGGAGAATGTCCTGTGAACAGATGAGACCAAATTATAGCTTTTTGGTAAAGCACATGATCTCTATGTTTACAGAAAACAAAATGAAGCCTTCAAAGAAAAGAACACCTTCCCAACAGTAAAACATGGAGGAGGTACAGTGATGTTTTGGGGTTGCTGTGCTGCCTCTGGCACTGGGTGCCTTGAATGTGTGCATGGCATCATGAAATCAGGAGATTACCAAGGTATTTTGGACCACAATGTTCAACCTAGTGTTACAAAGCTGGGTCTCCGTCGAAGGTCATGGGCCTTGCAGCAGGACAATGACCTCAAACACACTTCAAAAAGCACCCAGGAATGGTTCAAGACAAAACGCTGGACTGTTCCAAAGTGGCCAGCAATGAGTCCAGATCTAAATCCCATTGAACACCTGTGGGGAGATCTGAAAGCAGCAGTTGGGAGAAGGCACCCTTCAAATCTGGGAGAACTGGAGCAGTTTTCACAAGACGAGTGGGCTAAACTGCCAGTAGAGAGGTGGAGGAAGCTCATTCATTGCTATAGGAAGCGCTTGACTCCAGTTATTTTGTCCAAAGTCTGTGCTGCCTAACATTAAGTCGAGGGTGTCAATAATTTTGTCAATGCCATTTCTTTTTATTTTCTGAATTAAAACGATATATTAAGTTCTGAATCAAAAACAAGGGTTCTGTAATATTAACAGTGAAATAAAGAATTGTGGAGACCAAATACTTTAGTCAATTTCAACTTATTTTTAGAGAGAATTGTGAGTTATTTGAAAGAAAGTGCAATGGTGCCAATATTTTTGCCCATGACTGTAGGTTATTCAAATAAATGAAATGACTGCAAGAACATTTGAAATGGACAAAAGTGAGCAGTTCCTCATGTTCGGGATCTTTGGTCATCCACACGATTCTCAGATAATCTCCAACATTCCAACCATGGTTTACTGGACTTGGGGCATACATGTACTGGTCAAGGGCACACTTGTGAATTGCACTTTGATAAATTTGATCGAAGGCAATACTGTCAAAAAGCATCGCTCGTCGGAGGCAGAGTGATCCTCATGTCCTCTTACAGAAAAAGACAATATCGAGCTTCATCAACAGATAAACATTGCTGTACGTAAAGTTCACAATCAAACTACTCGAGCAACGGACGCAGATGTTCAGGAAGATCGAAGTTCTGGCCACGTTCACTGAATATATTGATGATGATATGATGATGCCTGCACCAAATCTAGGGTCTTATTCTTTCCTTTGGCTCTGAAACAGCTAGTCCAGTCGCATCTGTGAATGCATGCACGCATTGAGGGACGTGCATAAATCTTCACCGAGGCAACGGAAGACAGAGCTCAAATTTATTTTCCGAACCGTTTTTCCACGACCGGTATGGAAATAAACTCTTCCAAAGATCTTGTGCAGGTTAGACAGAAATATGATGGTGACATCCGTATCAGGACTGCGCACCTGAATGATGGATGAGGGATGAGCATCAGCTGTGCGTCTCACGTGCAGGGCTAGTCTTGTGTCTTCTTCATGATCCTTTACTTTATCTATATATATATAAAAGAAAGTTTTTGTTTGTTTGTTTGTCTGCACGCGCTAATCTCCTGAACGGTGAAGGATAGGAGGAAAACTCTGACACAAAAATGTCAGGACGGGCCCCGGGAAGGTTTTAGGCTAGGTGGCGAGGCCGGTCGAGGCCCACCTCGGCCGGGCTGGGCCCATTTCGCAATTAAAAGCTGAGCTGAATTATAGTAGTCAATCTTCTACGGCCGCGAGTAAAAGCTGAATTATAGTAGTAAATTCATTCAAAAAGAACTAAAAATGTTGGGACGGGCCCCGGAAAGGTTATAGGCTAGGTGGCGAGGCCGATCGAGGCTGCCTCGGCCGGGCTGGGCCCATTTCGCAATTAAAAGCTGAGCTGAATTATAGTAGTCAATCTTCTACGGCTGCGAGTAAAAGCTGAACTATAATAGTAAATTCATTCAAAAATAACCAAAAATGTCGGGACGGGCCCCGGAAAGGTTATGGGCTAGTCCAATTTCACAATTAAAATCTGAGCTGAATTATAGTCGTCAATCTTCTACCGACGCAAGTAAAAGCTGAATTATAGAGTAGTAATTTCATTCAAAAAGAACCCGGGCAACGCCGGGTGCTTTCGGCTAGTCTTCTATATACATAAAATAAAGTTTTTGTTTGTTTGTCTGCACGCGCTAATCTCCTAAACGGTGAAAGATAGGAGGAAACCTCTGAAACAAAAAATGTCGGGACGGGCCCCGGGAAGGTTATAGGCTAGGTGGCGAGGCTGGTCGAGGCCGGTCGAGGCAGCCTCGGCCGGGCTGGGCCCATTTCGCAATTAAAAGCTGAGCTGAATTATAATAGTCAATCTTCTATGGCCGCGAGTAAAAGCTGAATTATAGGAGTAAATTCATTCAAAAATAACCCGGGCAACGCCGGGTGCTTTCGGTTAGTAATATAATATTTTACAAATAGCTGTTACTGCATAGTACATTAAAAAACAATATGTGTGTGTGTTATTGTTATTGTGTATGTGTGTGTCGAGTATGTTAATGTGTGTGTGTATGTGTGTGTCGAGTGTGTCATTGTGTATGTGTGTTGTCGAGTATTGTGAATGTTAATCTTGGTTGTTATCTCATAAGTGGGTTTCAGAAACCCATAAGTGGGTTTCAGAAGGTGGAACCTTCTGGTGTCAAAGTATCCAACTTTGTATATGTGTGTGTTTGTGTATTTGCGTGTGTTTATGGGGTGTGTGTTATTTTATCGGACTTCCTCCTGGAGACTACAATGCAGTTTACGATGCAGTTTACAATGCAGTCTCAGACACATTGTGTATATAAGCCTGGTGTTGGCGTAACGGTTAGGGTGCTGGCTTGGGATTCTAGAGTCCTGAGTTCAAATCCCGTCGGTTGTTGAATTAGCACCAGGTGGGGTTGACAGCCTGTCATCCTTCTGAGGTCGGCAAAATGAGTGCCAGATTACTGGGATGAATGAGCCACTCGAGTATCCTGCATAGGAGTGGCGACCAGGATTGTGCCCAATAGCCAAGAAACTGCTTCGGCAGCCATATGCATCTGAAGATGCAGGAGTGGTCATCATCATCAACTGTGTATATATTGAACAGGATCAGAATGAAATTGACAACAACAGCTAATTTAATCTCAAACCAAAAACTGTTCGGTTGACTGATCTGATGACCAACTGCATAACAGGTACCGAGATAAGATAACTTATTCGGATGCATAACAAGCAGAAGTTAATGACCTATCATGACGACAAAGTCCCTGCTTCTTGTTCATTGTTCATAGAATCTGTACTTCCATTGATATCCCAATGCCCTCAAGACAACATGAGTGGGAAAAGAGATTAACCATCACTGAAAAGACTATCTTACTAAAACTAACTCAACGCAAAAGCTGCAATGGTGTATTTCCTCGCCATCGAGCTCAACCCATTTTGAATTCAATCAAATTTCCACTATTTTATGGACAAAAAAATGTATCAGACACCATATTGTTTACTTTCCTTTCTCCAACAATCTGAGAATGCCGGAACTACGCGAGGAAAATAAAATAGTGCCGTAACTTCATCCGCCTGCCTCTGATTGGTTGATGATACCACAGCACTGAGTGATCAGGCCTGCGCGAATATCAAACAGTGATCATCGAATCGGACGAAATAATAACCTTATGTCGTGGAATATTGAGTGTGAAACTGCAGATATAGACTTCATGCAATGCTGATGTGATATTCAAAATAAAATGCACATATTAGCATGAGGTACGTAACAAAATTGAACGAAAGGCCTCAGCTCACGGCTTATATGCTTCATTTGCACTCCTGTCGTACTCTTCGAAGACCCCAAAAGCTCATTTGCATATCTTCAATAAATATACTTGACCAGGAAACTGCGAAAGACCAAAATGAGGGATACTTGACCAGAAAACTACGCAAGACCAAAATGAGAGCTACTTGACCAGGAAACTGCAAAATACCAAAATGAGAGATACTTGACAAGGAAACTGCGAAAGACCAAAATGAGAGATACTTGACAAGGAAACTGCACAACACCAAAATGAGAGATACTTGACCAGGAAACTGCGCAACACCAAAATGAGAGATACTTGACCAGGAAACTGCGCAATACCAAATTGAGAGATACTTGACCAAGAAGCTGCGCAACACCAAAATGAGATACTTGACCAGGAAACTGCGCAACACCAAAATGAGAGATACTTGACCAGGAAACTGCGCAATACCAAATTGAGAGATACTTGACCAGGAAACTGCGCAACACCAAGATGAGAGCTACTTGACCAGGAAACTGCACAACACCAAAATGAGAGATACTTGACCAGGAAACTGCGCAATACCAAATTGAGAGCTACTTGACCAGGAAACTGCGCAACACCAAAATGAGATATACTTGACCAGGTAACTGCTCAACACCAAAATGAGAGATACTTGACGAGGAAACTGTGCAACACCAAAATGAGAGATACTTGACCAGGAAACTGCGCAACACCAAAATGAGAGATACTTGACCAGGAAACTGTGCAACACCAAAATGAGAGCTACTTGACCAGGAAACTGTGCAACACCAAAATGATAGACACGTGACCAGGAAACTGTGCAACACCAAAAAGGAGATATTTGACCAGGAAACTGCGCAACACCAAAATGAGAGATACTTGACCAGGTAACTGCTCAACACCAAAATGAGAGATACTTGACGAGGAAACTGTGCAACACCAAAATGAGAGATACTTGACCAGGAAACTGCACAACACCAAAATGAGAGATACTTGACCAGGAAACTGTGCAACACCAAAAAGGAGATATTTGACCAGGAAACTGCACAACACCAAAATGAGAGATACTTGACCAGGAAACTGCGCAACACCAAAAAAAAATTTTTTTGGTATACTGAATCGAGGCTCGTGGAAGAGCTAACATTTATTTCACTAACAAAACAACCAGACAAACAAAATATACAAAAAGAGGGAGCGGAAGACAAGATGGGGAGAGAAGGGGAAGCACACAACCACAACATTTGAGAGCAGGGAGAAGTGTGGGAGGGAGAGGGCTTGGGGGGAGGAGGCATGTGAAGGAGGGGGGGGGGGGGGGGGGGAGAGGTATAAAACACAAGGGGACCGAAATTAGTGGGGGTAGAAAAGATCAAGGTTTTGGATGGGGGAGGATAAGAGATGGTGGTGAACAGCTGTTTTAAAGACCTGGAGGGTGGAGTGGGATTGAAGAGAGTGAGGGAGTTTGTTCCAGAGGCGGGAGAAAAGAGGAATGAAGGAGTGAAGGTGAGCAGAAAGTCTTGATTTTGGCAGTTTAACCATAAGAGGGTTGCAGGCAGATCTTGTGCGACCTGTAGGAATATTTGGGGGACAGAGCCCAGAGAGAGCTGGGGGGGGCAAGGCCAGAGAGGAGTCGGTAGAAGATGGAAAGACCACCAACCTGCCTGCGGTGAGTGAGTGAAAGGCCCTTGGAGTTAGCTTCATCGCGGGAGATTCCAATGATTCTGAACGCTTTGGTTTCAACAGCGTGAAGACGAGCTAGGTGTGAGGCAGGAGCACCAGACCAGAGGGGAGAGCAGTATTCCATAGAGCTGCGGATGAAAGCCTTGTATGTGGTGAGGAGCTCAGGTGTGCCAAGGAAGGACTTCGCACGACGGAGGATGCCCAGTCGGCGACTGGCTTTGGAGGCCAGATTTGAAATGCGGTTTTCCCAGGAAAGATCATGGCAAATAGTGAGACCCAAAAGCTTGAGTGCCAGAACTTCTTGGAGAGGATTATTCAGAAAGTGGATGGGAGGGTTGTCCAGTCGGTCTTTTTGGAGAGACATCGTAAGAGTGTGAGATTTATCAGGATTGAAAGACATGTTCCATTTGGATGCCCAGTCTGTGATTTTGTCCAGGTCTGCAGAGAGTGAGGAGGCTGCAGACTGCCGATCTGAGGGATGAGGAATGGAGCAACAGAGAGTAGAGTCATCAGTAAAGAGATAGAGAGGATTTTCAAGAGAGTCAGAGAGATCATTGATGAAGACCAGAAAAAGCACAGGGCCCAGAACACTACCTTGGGGAACTCCAGCCTGAACAGGAAGAGGAGATGAGAGAAACCCATTCAGGGCCACACGTTGACTACGACCAGAGAGGAAGTCCGCCAGCCATGCGTGGAGATTTCCATGGATACCAAAGGAGGAGAGTTTGGTGAGCAGAGCAGGGTGCCAGACCGTATCGAAGGCATGTGAAATGTCAAGGGAGACAGCTCTAATTTCCTCTTTGGCATTGAGGACCTCCATCCATTGTTGAGAAAGCAGAAGCAGCATGTCCAGAGTAGAGTGACCGGGTCTGAACCCAAATTGATGATCAGAGATCAAGCCATTGGAGAAGAGGAAAGATTTCATATCTGAAGCAATGATGGATTCCATTACTTTGCTGATAATTGGGAGAAGGCTGATTGGTCTGTAGTTGCTAGGATCTGTTTTTGCACCTTTTTTGTGCAAAGCGGGGATGTTGGCTGATTTCCAAGCAGATGGCAGATGGCCTTGAGCAAACGAGAGGGCGAAGAGAACAGAAAGAGGGAGTGAAAGAGCGGAAGAACATGATTTTAGGACCCGTGGGCTGATGCCGTCAGGACCAGTTGCAGAATCAGAGTCGAGGGTTGACAGAAACTTTTCCACCTTGTCAGGAGGAAAGGACACAGAGTCCAGGAGCAGCTGGGTACGACTGGGTACAGTGGGTACAGAGAGGGATGGGTTTGGGACACAAGATTTAGAGGCAAACACAGAGTTGATGCATTCAGCTTTTTCACGTGCGGAGTCAGCCGTTAAGCCATTTGAGGTGAGGGAGGGGATGGAGGGGGAACAAACACCAGAAACAGATTTGACCAGACGCCACCAGGATTTGGAAGAGGGAGACAGATGAGAGAGTTCGGTCTTGAGAACGGTGAGATATTGTTTCCTGGCTCTCCTGAGGGTGGACGCACACTTGTTTCGGGCTTTGTGAAAGGAAATGAGATTTCCTTCCGTTGGATTTGCTTTCCAGGAGACGAAAGCAAGTTGTTTCAGGGCAACAGCCTCACCACAAGATTCCGTGTACCATGGATGGGAGGAAGGGTATGACAACTGAAGACGAGATTTGTATAAATCTGTGCATGAGAGAGAGCAATTTACTTTGAAAGAATTCCCAGGATGAGTTGATGTCAGAGGCGGTAGAGATGGGAGACCAGTCCAGATGATTGATGGCTGCTTGAAGACCGTGCCAGTTGGCCTGAGTGAAATGCCAGACTCGTCGACGCTGAGGAGGCTCTCTGAGAATGGTCAGAGAGATGTCCACTTTGACAAGCACATGATCAGATGAGCCGATTGGAGCAGAAGAAGAGCAGCAGACATTTTCAGGGAAGTTAGTCATAACCAAGTCCAGAAGAGAAGATGCTCCGTTGACTGAGATCCGGGTCGGGAAATTGACAGATTGTGTCAGTCGCAGTGAGTCGCAGAAGTCCTTTGCTGAAGAGCCACGGCTGGTGAGAGAGGTCCCCACACCCAGCCAACTGGCATGGTGACAATTGAAATCACCACATATGAGGAAGAGAGAGTTGGGATGGGTAGATAGAAGTTGGTCCATATTATCAGACAGCGAGATGTAGATGGAGTCATCACTGTTTGGTGGACGGTACAACACACATATGAACAAAAGGTGGGAGCGAAGGGGAAGCCGTAGCCAAAGGTATTCCTGGGGGTGAGGTGGAGAGAGGGCAGTGGAGGGCGAGTGAGGAAGAGAGTTTTTTTATAAAGATAGCAACCCCACCTCCAGGACGAGGCTCAGGTCTATCATACCGGAGGAGGGAGTAACCTGGGAGAGATACCAAGGCATCAGAGACATCATGAATGAGGAAAGTTTCTGTTAAGCAGATCACATCTGGTTTGTCAGAAGCAACCTGTATGGAGAGATCAGTCAAGTTTGAGCGAAGGCCCCGGATGTTTGAGGTCCATACCGTTAATGAAGAGGAAGGGGGAGCATCGGGTACAGAACAGGGGGGGGGGAGGTGTAGGGTAAGATGTGGAAGAGGAGGAAGAGGTAGGTAGACCTGTTGAAGGTGTGTCAGAGATTTCATAGATTTGAGAATAGCTTGGAGAAAGGGAAGAATGGGGCGGACAAGAGGTTTGATGAAGATTGGGTGAGGCACAGTGAGGTGTTATTTGAGGAGGGGGAAGAGCGAGGCAGAAGGTTGGGGGAGATGAAGGTGAAAGTTGGAAGGGGGAAGAAGCAGGGAGGATGCTTTGAGGAGGAGGGGTGATAGGGGAGTCTAGGAGGGGAGGAGCGAGGGAGAGTCTCGGAAGGGAGGGGTGTGGGAGGAGTTTAGGAGGGAGGGGAGGGAAGGGGCAAGGGGGGAGATTTGAAAGGGATGGGTGATGGGGAGGATTTGGAGGGAAGGGGGGATGGGGAAGATTTGGAGGGGAGGGGTGAGATTGGATTTTGAAAAGTGTACGATTCATGGGAAACGAACATTTTTTGCAAAATGAGTTTGAGACCTTCGAGTCAAAAATACGTTTGAGGACGCTGAAGGAGGGGTGGAGTTCTGGAGAGTTTAGGGAATGTAGAAAAGAGGAACTGTAGGAGATGGTATTTTTTTTTTTTTTTGGAATGAATAGATTTGGTGAGCAAGACGAAAGCATCCTTTTGTAGGAGAAGAAGAAGAAGGTGTTATAATATATGAGAGAAAATAGTTGTTCAGGGGAGAGATTATACATTTGTAACCACGTGATCGCGTGATCGCGAAGAACGAACGAACAAATAAGAACAACAAGTAAACGAATAAGACCTGAGAAGGAAATATTTTTTTGGGTTTTTTTTTTTTTGAGTAGAGATATTAACAAGGAGGTATGGGGTGAACGACTGGGACGAACAGAGAACGAAAATAATGCAGCGCATTCGACGAACAGCTGAGAGAAAACAAAACCACAAGGTCGGAGACGGTACGGTAGCCTAAGCCTACGAGTACTGGGCCTCAGAATACTCGATACGCAGTAACCGACGATTGTGTATACATGTACGAAAAAATTAGCACCGAAAATTTTCCTAAAGATACGCTATAGGTACACACACCGAAAGATAGATACAGTCTCGACAAAAACACAATTGTGAAAGATCACTTAGCTTCGAAAGCGTGAGCGCATGGAACAGCTTCGAATAGGAGCTGCTTCGAAAGCGTGAGCGCATGGAACAGCTTCGAAAAGGAGCTGCTTCGAAAGAACAGCTTCGAAAAACTTAAACTTAAACTTAACTTAAACTGGGAAAAGCAGAGAACGAAAGTTATTTGAGCACAAAAAAGACGGACCGCTGAGAGAAAAACAAAGCCTCAAGGTTGGACACTGTACAAGGCCTCAGAAGACACGATACGAATTAACACGATTTTCTGTACAGGTATGAAAGATTTGCACCGATAAAATGAGAGATACTTGACCAGGTAACTGCTCAACACCAAAATGAGAGATACTTGACGAGGAAACTGTGCAACACCAAAATGAGAGATACTTGACCAGGAAACTGCACAACACCAAAACTAGAACGGCGCTCGGTAGAGCGCAAACCTCCGCCAGCCTGAACAGTTGATGCCAGCCAGCCTGAACAGTTGAAAAACAACAAAATAAAAACAGTTTTAAGGCATTATACGTATCAAACGATACATTTTATGAAACGGGGAACCTAATACACACTTTGGTGGTTTTGAAATGACAAAATATGTCTTTATTAGAAAGAAAAAAAAAGAACCTTGAAGACGACGCTGCTAACAAAATACACCGCTCGAACGCATAACCACGAGTTTAAACTACATTTGCAACAAATATGAAAACTATTTTCATATCACAATGTTAAATACAGAATATATAGAAGATAATGTTAAAAAAAAAATGACCCATTGACCCGATTTGACCCGATTGCTCCCAAAATCTAATCAAATGTGTCCCGTATAATAACCAATCATCCCACCAAATTTCATGCAATTCGGTTGAATACTTTTTGAGTTATGCGATTAACATACACACACACAGACATACAAATAAACTAGAACGGGCACTCGGTAGAGCGCATACCTTCGCCGCAGCTACTGTTCTGTACTTGGCATGGGAGTGTAGGGAACAGAACAACAAAAATACGATTTTGACCTTTTCGTGACCTTGACCTTGACCTTTGACCCGATTGCTCCCAAAATCTAATCAAATGTGTCCCGTATAATAACCAATCATCCCACCAAATTTCATGCAATTCGGTTGAATACTTTTTGAGTTATGCGATTAACATACACACACACACACAGACATACAAATAAATACACAGCGATCAAAACATAACCTTCCGCTTTTGCGAAGGTAATAAATACACAGCGATCAAAACATAACCTTCCGCTTTTGCGAAGGTAATGAGAGATACTTGACCAGGAAACTGTGCAACACCAAAATGAGAGACACGTGACCAGGAAACTGCGCAACACCAAAATGAGAGATACTTGACCAGGAAACTGTGCAACACCAAAATGAGAGACACGTGACCAGGAAACTGCGCAACACCAAAATGAGAGATACTTGACCAAGTAACTGCTCAACACCAAAATGAGAGACACGTGACCAGGAAACTGTGCAACACCAAAATGAGAGATACTTGACCAAGTAACTGCTCAACACCAAAATGAGAGATACTTGACCAAGTAACTGCTCAACACCAAAATGAGAGACACGTGACCAGGAAACTGCGCAACACCAAAATGAGAGATACTTGACCAAGTAACTGCTCAACACCAAAATGAGAGATACTTGACGAGGAAACTGTGCAACACCAAAATGAGAGACACGTGACCAGGAAACTGTGCAACACCAAAATGAGAGACACGTGACCAGGAAACTGCGCAACACCAAAATGAGAGAACTATGTGAGCCCACGATTGTGTTTCCATCACTGAATGTAGCTCAGACTAGACTGACCCAATCCCAAACCCCGTTACATGACTCATTCTCCAGGCTAGTCTGCCCTGTATATCGTTATCTACAACAAAATGTATATAATGGAGTCTGCATTATAACACATATGAATTACGTATGTGTAGTATGCATTTTTGGTTAGGATGCAAGCAGCACAGTGCACTGCGAGGCACGTCGTCGTCCATGATCGCAGCTGAGACCGCATTGCATTTCCATGAAGAATTTGTTCGATTTGTCAGCACAGGTGCACACAGGGAGCGAAGCCCACATCAGCACGACTGTGCACGTCCCACTCTCTAAACGTGCGCTTTCAAGCACCGACACGTATCGCCAATTCGAAAGTCAGAAATTGGCCGTTGGGCCTTATGCTAATCAACGCCAGAGCATTAACGGGGTTGTTTCTAGTTAATTAAGGGGGATAACAAGTCCACTCTGTTGATTAGAATGTGGTGATGCGATAAATACATCTTCGTTGTGCGAAAATCGAACAAAGCTTTCTTAAGCGGCCTTTAATTTCGTTCTGCAATTATTATTGACTTTAGAGAAGCCAGACCGAGCCGAAAATGACCATACATCATCCTTGTATTGATTATCTCTACACGAGCTCAAAAAGCAGACTTCATTGTTCTTACCATATTCAAATGTTGTCCGTTTTCCCATCTGACAATTTGGTCTTCTCATATCGATTTGGCCAAACTCCCATTGTATGTTTTGTAGCTCACCTGGAACGAAGTTCAGGGGGAGCTTATGCGATGGCGCGTCATCAGTCCGTCCGTCCATCTGTAAACACTTGAACCTTCTTCTCTGAAACCGCTGATGGGATTGTGACCAAACTTGGCACAAGTGATATTGGTTGTGTTGTGACTAAGGTTTTTTTTTTGTATACAACATCGAGGCTCGTGTAAGAGCTTACATTAATGACAAAAAACAAACGGACACATCAGACCAAATAAAGGGAGTGGGAGACAAGATGGAGAGAGAGAGAGGGGGAAGCACACAGGTACAACATTTGAGAGCAGGGACATCGGGAGATCTGTGGGAAGTAGAAGGCTTGGGGCGTTGTTTGCTTGTTCACTAAATTAAAAAAATCGGTGTCTAAGGGGGTTTACCTTGACTACAACCTTTACCAACCATGATGTACCAACGTTTGTTCACGGCATTAAAAAAAAAATCTGCCCCTTTGGGGATCCACAGGTGGGGGAGAGGGGTTGCCCCCCAGAATAGGTATTTGCTTTCTTTTCAGAAACTACACATGCAATTCTGATGAAACTTGACCACAACCATAATCACCTGTGTTGTACCAAAGTTTGTTCACGGCATTAAAAAAAATCTGCCCCTTTGGGAATCCACAGGTGGGGGAGAGGGGTTGCCCCCCAGAATAGGTATTTGCGTTCTTCTCAGAAACTAAACATGCAATTCTGATGAAACCTGACCACAACCTTAATCACCTGTGTTGTACCAAAGTTTGTTCCTGGCATTTAAAAAATCGTGGTCTAAGGTGGTCTATGGGGGGTGGGAAGGGAGGGGGGGGGGGGAAGCTTGCCCCTCTAAAATAGGTATCTGCTTTTTTCTGAGAAACTACACACACAATTTCGATGAAACTTCACCACAACTTTCATCATCCGTGACGTACCAATGTTTCTTTAAGGCATTGGAAAAATTGCGGTCTGAGGAGGTACACGGGGTGGGAGGGGGAAGGGGGGGGGGGGGGGTTGCCCCCCAAAATAGGTATTTTTTTGTTTGTTTGTTTAAAGTCTTATGATTATGTTAGTATTATTCTACATGCTGCCCTGTCTTCTATCAAGCATTGAAATTGGTTTAAACTACCTCTAGTCGGTGCAGTACACTGTTTATTATACCAGGTGAGTGCCGGGGGTATTGCCCCTATGTTTTTAGATTTGAGCACATGTCCCGACGGCACCAGGCACGAATCGTGTTCTTTGACAGCGATTCAAACACACAGACATCTTTACGACTCGTGTGGTTCATAATGATGGGCAAGAAATCCGGGTATTCACACCTGGAAATCTCACAGTGCAAAGTGAAAGGACTCGTCAGATCGTGCAGACTGCAGTACCACAATGAATGATAAAAGGAAGAAAGTTTTTGCAATCACCGAGGAGAGAGACAGGAGAGCCATGGTTCAGGACATGGATACCAAGGATGTGACGGCATGGAAGAACAAATGAGATTTTAGGTTTTGGGAGACAACGCGCTGTGTGAAGGAAAACCAAGTGAGTATTCATTAAAACATAGCCTATAGTGGCCTATCCAGGTGAACCTTGTGGGCTGTTCCCGACACCCTTTTAGGAATAATTAAAGTGAGCCTTGACCAGAAATCAGAGACATGGGTTATTTGGCTAAAGAACTTGCGCAGAGACCCAGCTGCTCTGATTCAAAAAATATTCAATTCACACCTGTAAGATTTCACGAGTACAGTATTGACAGCCTCAATCAATCGATCTACCTATTAGATACATACTGGGCTGGGATTCGAACATTTTTCTTTTTAATAAATTTGCAATACTTTCTAAAATCCTGTTTTCTCTTTGTCATTATGGGGTATTGAGTGTAGATTGATGAGGGAAGAAATGAATTTAAACGATTTCAGCATAAGGCTGCAACATAACAAAATGTGAAAAAAGTGAAGGGGTCTGAATACTTTCTGAATGCATTGTATATATATATATATATAATGTATACACACACATATATATACTGTATATATACTGTATACATACATACACACACACACACACACACACACACACACACACACACACACACACACACACACACACACACACACACACACACACACACACACACACACACACACACACACACACACACACACTACAACATCTGCCGTGAGCAAGGCAAGTGGATTCTTGCCAAAACGTCGGCTCTACCGACTTGTAAGTCCAGCTTTTGCATTTATAAACTTTTACCCAATGGTCAAAAGTCGGCAATTCTTGGCATTTAAAAGAAATGCAGATTTGTCCACAAATAAAGACAGGCAAACAGACATGAGTGGCATAGGAGAATCATTCGTACTCTACCCCCAAGACCAACTTGTACAGCCCCTATTCTGAAGCAAGGCACTTTCAGTGGGAAGTGACCCGCCTGCACATTTGAGGACTTGGTTCAGTTGTTAGTAATAGATGGGTTCCAATCCCGAAGGGCTCCAATGGGCACAAGCCATGTGGAAAGGTACCAATCGAGATTAATTCAACATAAATTATTTTTGTTGCACTATAAATGCAACAAATGAAGAACTGGCAAGATATCCTCGACCTGGAGGTTTACCCACTCGCCTCTTGAGTCCACTCGCTGTCTCACATGGGTTTGAATTTGGCACACGTATAAACTGTCATACTGGTGTTTCGCAGGCAGGGCGAGCACTTCAACCTGGAGGACCCGTCTGCCAGCATTGGTCGTTGGTGGATGTCAAATATTCCACAGTTCTTTTTCATGTCGAGTGCGCAAGTTATCTCCGGTATCCCAAACAAATTACTCATTCCTGCCACCTGCAGTCGAGCATCAGACCTGTCCTGACGGGTCGTGAAAGTCTTGCGACAGTAATGTGCAGCAGCAGTAGTAGTAGTAGTAGTAGTTGATAAATCGTCGATCAATGCCATAACTGCATTTACACAGTCGTTTGGTATATATTGTACATATTGACAATGAAAACACAAAACATACTAATTAATTTTTGCAAACCATTACTTTTCACTAAATGCTATTCTTTGCCATAATGTCACTTGTGTGTCTTGTAACATTCTGCATTCCATATTACAAAATTATATTTTTGAAGGAAGCATAAAAAATGTACCATTATTGTTTCTGGTGCAAATGCAATGATGGAAGAAAAAAGAAAACGTTTTGCTGACTCCAAAATGAAAGCAAAGTCTCAACAGCCATGATGTGCCATAACGATTGTGGCTACGACGAGTAATCATACAGTTAATTACACTGTTTAGTAATGATTGAGGCAAAATGACGGATGTTGGATGCTCTGTAAACAATCGACCAAGTGAGCACTGCTTGCACTTCACCCTGTATGGAATACCTCATCATGGATAGAATATGCCCATATTATAATGGCATTTAGAAGGGTTTGCCAGACTGACCTTTCAGTGAGAGATAATAAGAGCGTGAGATTTGTCTGCATCGAAAGACCTATTCCAAGTGTTTTACCAGTGTTTGACCGGACCTGGAAACGGGAGGGGGAAGGAGAGGATGGGAGGGGGAAGGAGAATAAAAAAAAAAACAAGACGTCATGCAAAGCACTGCAAAATGGATCCTTGCAAAATCCACCCCCCCCCCCTCACCCCCGAAAAAAGGTTGCAATTGATCCAGTAAATTGTCCATCTCATTAAGATCAAAATTGATCTTTATCAAAGCTCAGGTCAATAGGATGAAAAGTAACGATTTTTAGATGAAAATTGATGATTTTAGAAGGTTGACCCAGAGTTGACCTTTGACCTGTTTACCTCAAAAATAGTTGGTTTCCCAATTCAGTGTGGTATTATGCAAATGCTGTTAAATTTTCAAGTCAATCGGATGAAAATTGATGATTTTTCAGTTGAAAATTGATGATTTTAGAAGTATGACCTTGAGTTGACCTTTTGACCTCAAAGAATAGTTGGTTTCCCAATTTAGTGACTCAATATACAAATGCTGTTCAATTTTCAAGTCAATTGGATATAAATTGATGGGTTTTCAGATGAAAAATTATGATTTTGGAAGTTTGGCCTTGAGTTGACCTTTGACCTGTTGACCTCAAAAATAGTTGGTTTCCCAATTCAATGAGGCACTATGCAAATGCTGTTGAATTTAAGTCAATCGGATTGAAAATGGTGATTTTAGAAATTTGACCTCCAGATGACCTTTGACCTCAAAATCAATAGGCTTCTCATTTGTGACAACCTCTACAACTTGGTGAAGTTTCATGACGATCGGTTTGGAATTGTGACCTGTAGGTCAGTGACAGACAGACAAATGAAAAATCGGTCAGCGACCGAGGACTTGCCGGAATGCACTTTTTTATTGGCCATTTCGGACAAATATAACGGCCGAAACACGTGACCGATGACGTCATCATTATTTGTTTTCTAAACTAATTTAATCCTTGATGATGCTCAAGAAATTTCATCTTGATCGGATAAAGTTTTGTACTTGTCGAATTATGATGTCATAATGGAGGAACCAATGACATCATCATTAACATATTTTATTCCCCATGGAGAGTTCTTTACAATGAGCCATGTCGCAATTTTTTCTATTCAGCACTTTCGGAGATATAGAGGTGCAAAGTTTTTCGGTTTTTCCAAGATGGCGGCCGAACCACGTGACTGATGACGTCATCAACTGGGCACAGTCCATTCCAGGGCAAGACAAATATGTGTGAAAAGTTGGTGATTCTAGGTGAACAGGTGATTCTACGTGCAACGGTATAGACATAGTACTGCGAACAAACAGACAGACAAACAAGCAGACAGACAGACAGACAGACAAACCAACCAATCAACATACTTGCCGGAATCTTTTCCAGCAAGTAACAAACAGACAAACAGACAGACAGACAAACCAACCAATCAACATACTTGCCGGAATTTTTTCCGGCAAGTAACAAACAAACAGAATAACAACCTCAACTGAACAAAATACTTGAAAAATCTTCGATTTTGCAAGTAACAAACAAACAGAATCATGAAAAATCACTCACAGAGCGACACTTGGCAAAATAGAACAAAGTAGAATAGCACTCAGTGGAGCATCCTTTTTACCGCACAAATAATTGGTGGTTGAATTCAGTTAGCTGATATGCAAATCGTCTTTAAATTTTAAGTTCATCGGATGAAAATTGACAATTTTAGAAATTTGGCAATTTTTGAAATTTGGCCTATGTTAACCTTTTGGCCTATGTTAACATTTTGTCTATCGTGATATCAAAAATAGTTGGTGGTTGAATTCAGTTCGCTGATATGAAAATCCCATTCAAATTTCAAGTGATTCGGATGAAAATTAAGGATTTTATAAATTCAAAAAAAGTGGTTGACCTTTGGCCTATGTTGACCTTTTGGCCGAAGCTGATCTCAAAAATAGTTGGTGGTTGAATTCAGTTAGCTGATATGAAAATCCCATTCAAATATTAAGTTAATCAGATGAAAATTGACAATTTTTAGAAATTTTGCCTATGTTGACCTTTTGGCCTATGTTGATCTCAAAAATAGTTTGTGGTTGAATTCCGTTAGCCGATATGTAAATCCTATTCAAATTTCAAGTCGATCGGATTAAAATTGAGGATTTTAGAAATTTGAAAAAAAGTGGTTGACCTTTGGCTATGTTGACCTTTTGACCTCAAAAATATATAGGATTTTGTCAGACCATGAACTCTACCATTTGGTGAAGTTTCGTGAAGATGGTTAAAAATTGTGACCAGTACACAAGTATAAGTGAGCAGACAAACAAACAAACAAACACACACACACAAACAAACAAACAAACACACACACAAACAAACACACATAATGGAGTGAATCAACATACTTGGCAAAAAAACATTTTTACCAAGTAATAACAAACGCAACCGACCAATATACAGTACTTGAAAATCTTCGATTTTGCAAGTAATAAAATTCCCTTTTTAAGGCCATTTTCCCTGCTAGAGTGGGGGTTAGCCTTGCGGTTCCCATGATCATGGTTCCCTTTTTGAGGCAATGTTTTATGGCCTGGATGCCCTTCCTGACGCCAACCCTTTAGTCGCCTCTTACGCAGGGATACGGTGTAACTATTCTAAACCAGGGCACACACCGGCACATTCATCCAAGCAAGCTGGTACTCAATTTGCCGACTTCGGAAGGATGACAGGCTGAGTCAACCCCCCTGGCGTTAATTCAGCGATCGACCGGGATTCAAACTCAGGATCCTGGGATCCCAAGCAGGGAGAAGAATAATAAACTGTAGTAATTACAATAGGTATTCCTCTACATTGTATGTCGAGTAAACCTAACTAGAGTGAAGTCTGGCCTCGACCAATTCCTGATCTTCAAAAATGATCTCTCTGAATCTCTGGAAAATATTCAGAGCTTGATAAAACTAGCGTGACTCGGCGCGCTCCGCGCGCCTCACCACACGTCGTTTCAGAGGGGTGTGACATCTTTGACCATTTCGGTGTCTTTTGGGTCTTCATGGTGTTTTGGGTCTTCAGGGCCATTTGGGTCTTCAGGGTCTTTTGGATCTGCTGGGCCTATAAGGGTATTTTGGGTCTTCGGGGTCTTTTGGGTCTTCGGGGTCTTTTGGGTCTTCGGGGTCTTTTGGGTCTTCGGGGTCTTTTGGGTCTTCGGGGCACTTTGGGTCTTCGGGGAGTTTTGAGTCTTCGGGTCGTTTTGGGTCTTCGGGTCGTTTTGGGTCTTCGGGTCGTTTTGGGTCTTCGGGGTGTTTTGGGTCTTCGGGGTGTTTTGGGTCTTCGGGGTGTTTTGGGTCTTCTGGGTCTTCGGGGTGTTTTGGGTCTTCGGGGTGTTTTGGGTCTTCGGGGTGTTTTGGGTCTTCGGGGTGTTTTGGGTCTTCGGGGTGTTTTGGGTCTTCGGGGTGTTTTGGGTCTTCGGGGTGTTTTGGGTCTTCGGGGTGTTTTGGGTCTTCGGGGTGTTTTGGGTCTTCGGGGTGTTTTGGGTCTTCGGGGTGTTTTGGGTCTTCGGGGTGTTTTGGGTCTTCGGGGTGTTTTGGGTCTTCGGGGTGTTTTGGGTCTTCGGGGTGTTTTGGGTCTTCGGGGTGTTTTGGGTCTTCGGGGCGTTTTGGGTCTTCGGGGTGTTTTGGGTCTTCGGGGCGTTTTGGGTGTTCGGGGCGTTTTGGGTGTTCGGGGCGTTTTGGGTCTTCGGGGTGTTTTGGGTATTCGGGGTGTTTTGGTTATTCGCTGTGTTTTGGGTCTTCGGGGTGTTTTGGGTCTTCGGCGTGTTTTGGGTCTTCGGGGTGTTTTGGGTCTTCGGGGTGTTTTGGGTCTTCGGGGTGTTTTGGGTCTTCGGGGTGTTTTGGGTCTTCGGGGTGCTTTGGGTCTTCGGGGTTTTTGGGTCTTCGGGGTGTTTTGGGTCTTCGGGGTGTTTTGGGTCTTCGGGGTGTTTTGGGTCTTCGGGGTGTTTTGGGTCTTCGGGGTGTTTTGGGTTTTCGGGGTGTTTTAGGTATTCAGGGTGTTTTGGGTGTTTTGGGTCTTCGGGGTGTTTTGGGTCTTCGGGGTGTTTTGGGTCTTCGGGGTGTTCAGGGTCTTTTTGAGCCTGAGGGCCTTGAAGGGTATTTTAGGGCTTTGGGGTGTTTTGGGTCTTTGGGGTTCTTGGTGGTCTGAAGGGTCTTGGGGGAATTAAAGGGTCGTCAAAGGTCTGACTCACTCACCGCAGGCAGGTTGGTGGTATTTCTGTCTTCTACCGACTCCTCTCCGGCCTTGCTCCCCCAGCTCTCTCTGTGCTCTGTCCCCCAAATATTCCTTCAGGTCGCACAAGATCTGCCTGCAACCCTCTTATGGTTAAACTGCCAAAGTCTAGGCTCTCTGCTCACCTTCACTCTTTCATTCCCCTTTTCTCCCGCCTCTGGAACAAACTCCCCCACTCCCTTCAATCCCACTCCTCCCTCCAGGTCTTTAAAACAGCTGTTCACCACCATCTCTTATCTTCCCCCATCCAAAACCTTGATCTTTTCTACCCCCGCTAATTCACCCCAGAGTCCTTGCAGTGTTCACATGTTTTATACCTCTCCCACCTCCCCCCAAGTCCTCCCGATGTCCCTGCTCTCAAATGTTGTGGTTGTGTCCTTCCCCCTCTCTCCCCATCTTGTCTGCCGCTCCCCTTGTTTTTTGTGTCGGTTTGACTTTTTGTATGATTAATGTTAGCTCTTTCATGAGCCTCGATCTTGTATACAAAAAAGAAAAGAAAAAAAAAAGAGGGGTCTCAGCAGTCTTAACGCAATTAAGAGGGTTAATGAAGAGGGAGGTAATTTTTTTTTGAAGAAGAAGAAGACGTTTTCGTCGCATATAAACATACATACATAGCGAACAATATACGTTTGCTCTGTTATAATACGATGACGAGCTGGTCAAACACTTGGAAT
>NW_027618413.1:2500-37500 GCF_964187855.1 Myxine glutinosa | reverse complement strand
CCACAGGCACAAATGGAATCGGCCATGGTATTCTCAGTGGAATTGCCTCAGGGTCTGTGACTGTATCTCAGTATAAGAACTTTGGCTTGTAGCAGAAAAACATGATGGCTGACTGTCTCGAAGCCTTACACAATGTTAGTCGACGGGTCTTTGTTGGTTATGGTATTCTGAAATCGTATTTCGTCAGGCTGCTTGTCTCATCTCATTGGCAAATCTCCCAAATTGAAATACTGCAGAAAGCGCAGGACAGTGTTTTAGTTTCATGTTTTACCTGAATGATGCAGGCGATATGCGAAGAACACCGGTGCTTGGATTATTGACATTTTCATTGAATTAAATGATTTATGTGGTGACCGTGGTCATTTTGTTGTGCCTGGCTGTCCTTTAGCTTTTGGAGCAAATAGGCAAAAGCCAGTCCTTTGTGGAGTGTTCAAAGATGGATGACCAATTGGTGCATTCCATAACCGTGTGATGCAAAAGTGTAATTTCATACATGTGGTTGCGTGCATTAGAAACAAGAACATTTTGTCGGTGATTGTGGCATTCCCTTTTTGCAGATGTAAGGTATCCTTTCAGTATTGCAGAGAAAACTAGAACGGCACTCAGTAGAGAGCATACCTCCGCCAGGTGAACAGTTTACGTATTGTATCCCAGAGTAGACCAGAAAATCACAATACAGAATCACATTTAATCAAAATCATCCGTCCACAACTTTTTGAGATATCCTGCTTTATATCGATTTTAGCCCCGTCACTCAATGGTGAAGAATCACTTAAAAAATTAAATAATTCTCATATCCGAATCCCTATTCAGATCTTCACCAAAATCTAATCGATTCGTCCTTGTCACACACACAACTGGTCCACGAAGTTCCGTCCAAATACATCCACAACTTTTTGAGATATCCCGCAATGTATAGTTTTTGGCCCGAACCCCCAATGGTGAAGAATCACTTAAAAATTAAATAAATCTCATTTCGGAATCCATATTCAGATCTTCCCCAAAATCGAATAGAATCGTCCGTGTCATACACACAACCGGTCCACCAAGTTTCGCCCAAATACATCCAAAACTTTTTGAGATATTCCGCAATGTATGGTTTTTGGTCCTATCTCCCAATGGTGAAGAATTACTTATAATTTAAATAATTCTAATATCCGAATCCCTATTCAGATCTTCACCAAAATCTAATCGATTCGTTCTTGTCACACACACAACCGGTCCACCAAGTTTCGTCCAAATACATCCAAAACGTTTTGAGATATTCCGCAATGTATGGTTTTTGGTCCTATCTCCCAATGGTGAAGAATTACTTATAATTTAAATAATTCTCATATCCAAATCCATATTCAGATCTTCACCAAAATCGAATATATTTGTCCTTATCAGACACCCAACCTCTCCACCAAGTTTCGTCCAAATCCGTCCACAACTTTGAGATATCGTGCCATGTATCGTTTTTGGCCCTATCACTCAATCGTGAAGAATCACTTTAAAAATTATAGTAGCCGGATCCGAATCCGGATCTTCACCAAAATCTAATAATTTCGTCCTTGTGACATACGCTACATCTCTGCCAAATTTCGCCTGAATGCGTCCACAACTTTGTGAGATATTTTATTCACAAACAAACAAACAGACAGAGGTGAAAACATAACCTCCATCCACCTTTGGTGGCGAAAGTAATTTTTTTTTTTTTTTTTTTTTTTTGGGATACTGAATCGAGGCTCGTGAAAGAGCTAACATTTACTTCACAAACAAATCAACCAGACAAACAAAATTTATAAAAACAGGGAGCGGAAGACAAGATGGGGAGAGAAGGGGAAGCACACAAACACAACATTTGAGAGCAGGGAGATGTGTGGAAGGGAGAGGGCTTGGGGGGAGGAGGCGTGGGAAGGGGGGGGGGGGGGGGAGGGAGAAGTATAAAACACAAGGACACCAAGGACTTCCAGGACAGAAGTTGTTATTTCAAAAAAGTGGAATTGGGGTGAAATTAGCAGGGGTAGAAAAGATCAAGGTTTTGGATGGGGGAAGATAAGAGATGGTGGTGAACAGCTGTTTTAAAGACCCTGGAGGGTGGAGTGGGATTGGAGAGAGTGAGGGAGTTTGTTCCAGAGGCGGGAGAAAAGAGGAATGAAGGAGTGAAGGTGAGCAGAGAGTCTTGATTTTGGCAGTTTAACCAGAAGAGGGTTGCAGGCAGATCTTGTGCGACCTGTAGGAATATTTGCGGGACAGAGCCCAGAGAGAGCTGGGGGGTCAAGGCCAGAGAGGAGTCGGTAGAAGACGGAAAGACCACCAACCTGCCTGTGGTGAGTGAGTGAGGCCCTTGGAGTTAGCTTCATCGTGGGAGATTCCAATGATTCTGAATGTTTTGGTTTCAACAGCGTGAAGACGAGCTAGGTGTGAGGCAGGAGCACCGGCCCAGAGGGGAGAGCAGTATTCCATTCAGCTGCGGATGAAAGCCTTGTATGTGGTGAGGAGCTCAGGTGTGCCAAGGAAGGACTTCGCACGACGGAGGACGCCCAGTCGGCTACTGGCTTTGGAGGCCAGATTTGAAATGTGGTTTTCCCAGGAAAGATCATGGCAGATAGTGAGACCCAAAAGCTTGAGTGATGGAACTTCTTGGAGTGGATTATTCAGAAAGTGGATGGGAGGGTTGTCCAGTCGGTCTTTTCGAAGAGACACCGTAAGAGTGTGAGATTTGTCAGGATTGAAAGACATGTTCCACTTGTTTGCCCAGTCTGTGATTTTGTACAGGTCTGCATAGAGTGAGGAGGCTGCAGACTGCCGATCTGAGGGATGAAGAATGGAGCGACAGAGAGTAGAGTCATCAGCAAAGAGATAGAGAGGATTTTCAAGAGAGTCAGAGAGATCATTGATGAAGACCAGAAAAAGCACAGGGCCCAGAACACTGCCTTGGGGAACTCCAGCCTGAACATGAAGAGGAGATGAGAGAAACCTATTCAGGGCCACACGTTGACTACGACTAGAGAGGAAGTCCGCCAGCCATGCGTGGAGATTTCCATGGATACCAAAAGAGGAGAGCTTGGTGAGCAGTGCGGGGTGCCAGACCATATCGAAGGCATGTGATATGTCAAGGGAGACTGCTCTAATTTCCTGTTTGGCATTGAGGACCTCCATCCATTGTTGAGAAAGCAGAAGCAGCATGTCCAGAGTAGAGTAACCAGGTCTGAAACCAAATTGATGATCAGAGATCAAGCCATTGGAGAAGAGGAAAGATTTCATATCTGAAGCAATGATGGATTCCATGACTTTGCTGATAATTGGGAGAAGGCTGATTGGTCTGTAGTTGCTGGGATCTCTTTTTGCACCTTTTTTGTGCAAAGCGGTGATGTTGGCAGATTTCCAAGCAGATGGAAGATGACCTTGAGCAAAAGAGAGGGTGAAGAGAACAGAGAGAGGGAGTGAAAGAGCGGAATAACAGGATTTTAGGACCCGTGGGCTGATGCCGTCAGGTCCAGTTGCAGAATCAGAGTCGAGGGTTGACAGAAACTTTTCCACCTTGTCAGGAGGAAAGGACACAGAGTCCAGGAGCAGCTGGGTACGACTGGGTACGGTGGGTACAGAGAGGGATGGGTTTGGGACACATGATTTCGAGGCAAACACAGAGTTGAGGCATTCAGCTTTTTCACGTGCGGAGTCAGCCATGTGGCCATTTGAGGTGAGGGAGGGGATGGAGGGGGAACAAACACCAGAAACAGATTTGACCAGACACCACCAGGATTTGGAAGAGGGAGACAGATAAGAGAGTTCGGTCCTGAGAACGGAGAGATATTGTTTCTTGGCTCTCCTGAGGGTGGACACACACTTGTTTCTGGCTTTGTGAAAGGAAATGAGATTTCCTTCCGTTGGATTTGCTTTCCAGGAGATGAAAGCAAGTTGTTTCTGGGCAATAGCCTCACCACAAGATTCCATGTACCATGGACGGGAGAAAGGGTATGACAACTGAAGACGAGATGGGATAAATCTGTGCATGAGAGAGAGCAATTTACTTTGGAAGAATTCCCAGGATGAGTTGATGTCAGAGGCGGTAGAGATGGGAGACCAGTCCAGATGATTGATGGCTGCTTGAAGACCGTGCCAGTTGGCCTGAGTGAAATGCCAGACTCGTCGACGCTGAGGAGGCTCTCTTTGAATGGTCAGAGGGATGTCCACTTTAACAAGCACATGATCAGAAGAGCCGATTGGAGAAGAAGAAGAGCAGCAGACATTTTCAGGGAGGTTAGTCATAACCAAGTCCAGAAGAGAAGATGCTCCGTTGACTGAGATCCGGGTCGGGAAATTGACAGATTGTGTCAGTCCCAGTGAGTTACAGAAGTCCTTTGCTGAAGAGCCATGGATGGTGAGAGAGGTACCCACACCCAGCCAACTGGCATGGTGACAGTTGAAATCACCACATATGAGGAAGAGAGAGTTGGGATGGGTAGATAGAAGTTGGTCCATATTATCAGACAGCGAGATGTAGATGGAGTCATCACTGTTTGGTGGATGGTACAACACACATATGAACAAAAGGTGGGAGCGAAGGGGAAGCCGTAGCCAAAGGTATTCCTGGGGGTGAGGTGGAGAGAGGGCAGAGCAGGGCGAGTGGAGAAGAGAGTTTTTTTATAAAGATAGCAACCCCACCTCCAGGACGAGTCTCAGGTCTATTATACCGGAGGAGGGAGTAACCTGGGAGAGATACCAAGGAATCAGAGACATCATGAAGGAGGAAAGTTTCTGTTGAGCAGATCAGATCTGGTTTGTCAGAAGCAAGCTGTGTGGAGAGATCAGTCAAGTTTGAGCGAAGGCCCCGGATGTTTGAGGTCCACACTGTTAAGGAAGAGGAAGGGGGAGCATCGGATACAGAACAGGGGGTGGGGGGGGGAGCGGTAGAGTAAGATGTGGAAGAGGAGGAAGAGGTAGGGAGAGCTGTTGAAGGTGTGTCAGAGATTTCAGAATAGCTTGGAGAAAGGGAAGAATGGGGCGGACAAAAGGTTTGATGGTGATTGGGTGAGGCGCAGTGAGGTGTTATTTGTAGAGGGGGAAGAGTGAGGCAGAAGGTTGAGGGAGATGAAGGAGATCGCTCTTTCACGAGCCTCGATCTTGTATACAAAAAAAAAAAAAAAAAAAAAAAAAAAAAAGTTGGAAGGGGGAAGAAGCGGGGAGGACGCTTTGAGGAGGAGGGGTGAGAGGGGAGTCTAGGAGGGGAGGAGCGAGGGAGAGTCTCGGAGGGGAAGGATGTGGGGGGAGTTTAGGAGGGAAGAGGCAAGGGGGGAGATTTGAAAGGGATGGGTGATGGGGAGGATTTGGAGGGGAGGGGCAAGGGGGTAGATTTAGAGGGGAGGGGTGATGGGGAAGTTTTGGAGGGGAGGGGTAATGGGGAAGTTTCGGAGGGAAGGGGTGAAGGGGAATATTTGGAGGGGAGGGGCAAGGGGGAAGATTTGAAAGGGATGGGTGATGGGGAAGATTTGGAGGGGAGGGGCAAGGGGGAATATTTGAAAGAGATGGGTGATGGGGAAGATTTGGAGGAGAGGGGCAAGGGGGTAGATTTGGAGGGGAGGGGTGATGGGGAAATTTTGGAGGGAAGGGGTGATGGGGAAGATTTGGAGGGGAGGGGTGAGATTGGATTTTGAAAAGTGTACGATAAATGGGAAACGAACATTTATTGCAAAATGAGTTTCTTGAAACATTAGAGTCAAAAATACGTTTGAGGACGCTGAAGGATGGGTGGAGTGCTGGAGAGTTTAGGGAATGAATGAAAGATGCACTATAAGAGATGGAATTTTTTTTTGGAATGAATAGATTTGGTGAGCAAGTCGAAAGTATCCTTTTATAGAAGAAGAAGAAAAAGGTGTCATAGAAAACGACAGAATACAGTTCTTCAGTGGACAGATTAAACATTTTTTAACAACGTGATCACGTGATCACAAACAACGTGGTCGAAGAACGAACGAACAAATAAGAACGAACAAACGGATAAGAACAGAGAAGGAAAATATTTTTTTTGGTTTTTTTTTTTGAGGAGATTTTAAAACAAGGAAGTATGGGGTGAAAATACCAGGAAAACCAGAGACCGAAAGTAATTGCAGCACGATCGAAGAACCGCTGAGACAAAAACAAAGCCTCAATCCAAGTTCGGACATGGTAGCCTACTAGTACTACACTAGGCCTCAGAATACGTGACACGAAAGAACCGACGATTCTGTACACAGGTATGAAAAACCAACACCGAGAATCCTATTAAAGACACCCCAATAGGTACATACACCGAAAGAAAGATACAGTTTCGACAAAAACACAATTGTGAAATATTAAAATTACTTAACTTCGAAAGCGTGCGAGCAGGGACAGCTTTGAAGAGACGTGACCTCCACTCTTGCGCACGCGCAGAGGAAATCAATTAATCTGGAACATCTGGAACTGGAAATCTGTCTCATTCAATAATATAATCAAATCCAATAATCTGGAACACTGCTCATCCTATAGACGATATAAAAGTAACAACAATAGCAACAGCAACAGTGTTGCGTTTAACCAAAGCAACTCACTGACATTGGGCTGCAGAGCGTCCATTCTGATTCTGGGATCTCGGTGGTTCAAACCTCGGCCGAGTCATAACAAAGTCTAAAAAATATCCCCGAGTGGGCTGATGATTATCTCGTGAGGTTGTAGTTCAGACCTCTGCTGATTTAGGGGGACCCTCCTTGGGAGCGGTCGTGATCCCTGGCAACCCCCCTGAGCCGAAACCGAAAAAATTAAAGACCAAGCGATCTCTTGTGGACCATCGAGTAGAAGGGCTGTATCGGTTTTCAGAGCAATCGGTTGATAAATAAGGGACAAGTCGGGAACAAAGTTTCTGGGTTTATCCCACCCTGGGCACCCCATGATTCAAAATCGAAAAATTGAAGCTTGAGAGATTGTGCGGGCTACTGTGTTGTATTAATGTGTCAAGTTTCAGAACAATCATCCTGGTAATAAGGGAGGAGTAGCAAAAATAGCAAAAAGTTAATGGCAGACAGACGGACAGACATTCGGACATCAAAACCCCATTTTCAAGTTAATCTCTTCGAGAAACAAGATGAGATGGCAAAAAAATGTTATGTTCTGCTTCCTCCCTTGATGCCTCGGCCTTCATTGAGAAGAATTGGAACACCTGCTCCAAGCCAAAAGCAGCCAAAGGGGGATGGGGGAGGGGGCTATGTTATTATTATTGAAAATTATATATATTACCAGCAGGGACCTGCGGAACATTCACACAATGTGAAATGACATCAAGTCCTCAGCTTCCCTCTCCCCCCCCCCCCCCCCCCCGTCTCTCAAACCCCAAGTCATTGAACCACCCTTCCCATTCCTCAAATACTCCACCAACCCCTCACAACTCTGTCCCATCTTTGCTTGCCCCCCCCCCCCCCTTCCTCTGTCCTTCCCTCCTCTCCTGCCACTCATAAAAGCAAAAGGGCATTCTTACATATTATATAATATCATGTCACCACAATCACCATGTTTGAGGTTGTTTGACTTACTTCAGTATTCTTGTCACTAGCGTGACTCTGCGTGCTCCTCGCGCCTCACCACACGTCGTTTAAGAGGGATAGGCATCTTTGACCCTTTTGGATCGTCAGGGTATTTTGGGTCTTCAGGGTATTTTGGGTCTTCGGGGTATTTTGGGTCTTCGGGGTATTTTGGGTCTTCGGGGTATTTTGGGTCTTCGGGGTATTTTGGGTCTTCGGGGTATTTTGGGTCTTCAGGGTATTTTGGGTCTTCAGGGTATTTTGGGTCTTCAGGGTATTTTGGGTCTTCAGGGTATTTTGGGTCTTCAGGGTATTTTGGGTCTTCAGGGTATTTGGGTCTTCAGGGTATTTGGGTCTTCAGGGTATTTGGGTCTTCAGGGTATTTTGGGTCTTCGGGGTATTTTGGGTCTTCGGGGTATTTTGGGTCTTCGGGGTATTTTGGGTCTTCAGGGTATTTTGGGTCTTCAGGGTATTTTGGGTCTTCAGGGTATTTTGGGTCTTCAGGGTATTTTGGGTCTTCAGGGTATTTTGGGTCTTCAGGGTATTTTGGGTCTTCAGGGTATTTTGGGTCTTCAGGGTATTTTGGGTCTTCAGGGTATTTTGGGTTTTCAGGGTATTTTGGGTCTTCGGGGCCTTCAAGGGCATTTTGGGTCTTGGCGGTCTTAAGGGTATTGGGGGGACTTAAAGGGTCGTCAAAGGTCTGAGGGGTCTCAGCAGTGTAAACGTAATTAAGATGGTTTTAACTTATTTGAAGAAGAAGAAGACTTTGTGGTCGCATATAAACATACTGTCATGTGACTGCTCTCAGTTAAGACCGAGAGTGAGCCACGGATGAAAACGAGCGTTAATGGAGGCGTTCGACTCAAATTGATGGTTGATGATATGCAATGAGGAAGAAGAGTACCGACTTACCTGGACGGCCTCGCAGACGTCTTCACCCTGCGAAAATAACTCACAAGAAAAACGGATTTAAAATGTTCAAAAATAAACAGGTTTATTCAATGGAATACCAGTAACAAGAAAAACCCGACTATAAAACTAAAACCTAAATGGAGCGCTCCTGCCCCAGACTAAAACACAGACACAGGAAGAATTTAAATGAAAATAAAAGCGTCGTGTGTCACTTAGCTCAATCGTCTGTCCTACACCTGGTCAAGACCCATCTCAGGCCCCCATTCCTGCATGGGAATCCGGACACCGTCCCTGCCTTGGCAGCAAGTAGGCCTCAATCCGCCTCGTTCGCGCACTGCCAGGCCTCACTGGGCATCTCGCTCGGCCCTGGCCCGTCACGCTCCAGCGGCAAGCCGCCCTTGTACGCTCGTCGCTCGCATGGAGAACCCAGCTCTTCGTCCGCGCTCTTCCTCCTCACGTCCAAACGAACAGGGGAACGAGAAGACGATGCTGGCACACAACCACTTGCACCGAGATCCAGAACGTCAAGCAGGCACAAGAGTGAGAAGGTCCAAAAGCAAGAGAGGGTCCAGTACCAGAGAGCAGAGAGAGGAAAAATGTTGGTTTCTCTCCACTTTTTATCAATCCCTCTGGCATCATCTGCCTCTCTCCACCAATCCCTGCCGGCCAACACCACAGGCTTAGCTCTCTACCGATGGCCGCGTCGCTTCTCCCTCATGCCATCGGACCGTGGCCAATCCTGCCTCGTGTCTTCCTATTGGTCACTGCCGCCCAATGAGGTCCTTCTGGTCGTGGCTCTCGGCCTGCCTGTTTCGATGTTGCCATACAAGCTGGTGATGTAGCTGGCCATGGTTCCTTCGGCAGTGCTCCGAACTGGCTTCCAGTGAGTTTTATTGTGGGGAGGATTTATTAATTAGTGTACTAATGGGCCTGACTAGTGTGTATTGGTGTAGTGCCATAAGGGACAATGGATAAATCACAAGGTCTCACGCACAGGGGAATTAACATAATCCCAACACGAGTTAACACGCCCCCATTCCTTGTAACAGGGACAAATATACAAGCTTAATCTGAACACACGGTCTACACAGGTACCTGACTTATGTACATCGAAGTGGTTCTTTCTACCCACGATCATCGGAGCACCTACCTATGCAGATCTACCTGACTCTATAATCATCTACCCCACCGACATAATACATACAGACAAACAAACATAACCTTATACGTTTGCTCTATTATAACAAGATAACTCATCATTAAACGGCTATCTCAGTATATTCTGCTTTATTTTTTGTCGCTGACAATCTCTGAATAACGTTTTTACCATGTTTGGTGAAAATAGGTAAATTAAAATAAAACCCGCTTTCCATTCCAACCACCAATCCGCTTTTTGTCACCTCCAATTTTCCACGTATGTTTATTTACTTTGTAGTGGAAATCAATCAAGTCCACAACTTTGTCCCATAGGTAGGTTCAATGTCAATCTGATCTCTGGCAACATCCTGTAGAATACAATCATGCAATATATATATCAGGATCATGGCATCATATAGAAAGGAACGAAAGTTTTAGTCAATGCAAGCAAGCCCAGAGTATCTGCATATACGCACCATCCGAGTCTACATGTCATAGATTAAATGTCGCAGGAAAGCTCCGGAGCCACGGACGTCCGAGTTCTTATAGACGCCTCTCAGTGGTTCAAGTAAGCATCACACCTGGGTTCAGCTTGGATACATTTTCACTACATTCTCCCCGCCGTTAGAACTACACTGCCACTAGGCAGGAATCAAGCATGCAACAGCATTAGTAGAGTAGCGATGTCAGTCCATGTCAGTCGGTCCATCCGTAGCGGTCAGGGCGGCGAATTGCCCTGCCAGCACGGGTCCGGAGACTACCGGGTACTACATCCCCAAGCCCGGAGTCCCCCGCATCGGAGTAGCCGCTGGAGGCAGGTGTCGAAGGGGGCACCACAGTGCCTTCAGGCAGGGGTGTATCTGGCGACGGCAGGTGCTCCATAGGCTGAGCCCCGGGAGAATCCATAAACTCGTAAATCGGTTCGTCGATGTCCCCGTAAGGGTCGATGACCCCGCAAGGGGCAAGATGGCGTACGGAGACAGTAGACTCGCGTCCATCTGCCATCATCACGCGAGCATGCTCGGGATTAGCCTGGAGTACCTGCACCTTATCCACTAAGGGATCGTACTTGCTCGTGCGAACTGCGCGTTTGAGGTAGGCCGGCCCCGGCTCAGCGAGCCAGCTAGGTAAAGATCGGATACTACCCGAGCTCCTGGGGTGGTGAAATAGCCTTTCGTGAGGAGTCTGGTTGGTGGCCGTACATAGTAAAGCCCTGATTGAGTTCAGCGCCGCAGGTAGTGACCAAGCCCATTTATCTAGGCCCCGGCCGAGGGACCTGAGGCTTAGCATGACGGCCCTCCATATAATCCCGTTGAAGCGTTCAACCTGCCCATTTGCCTGTGGTCTATACGGGGTGGTATAGCTAGAAGCGACATTATTCTGGAGCAAGAAGCTCCTCACTTCCTGGGACAGGAACACCGCACCACGATCTGTATGCACGTAGACCGGATACCCAAACATAGAAAACAAGTTCTGCAGGCACAGTATAACAGTGGCAGCCGTCATATCTGCGCACGTGAAAGCAAAAGGGAATCGCGAGTACTCATCAACGATAGTGAGCAGCTAACGAGAGTTACTCGACACCGGCAGCGGTTCTTTGAAATCCATCGCCAAGCGCTCCCACGGTCTAGTAGCCCTGACCAGCGTCCCCATGGGAGGGTTGTAAAAACGCGGTTTGGGTTCCGCACATACAGCGCAGTCGCGACAGACCCGGCGAACGTCCTCAACCGAGTATGGCAGATTACAACTACGCACAATATGAGCGAAACGCGTCACCCCAGGATGACACATAGTGTCGTGCAAAGCGCGCAGACCCTCCAAAGAGATGAGTCCCGCACACGTAGCCGGCCGCGGTAAGGTGTCGGCAACCAGGTTATCCCTCCCCGGGCGATATTTGATGGTGTAGCAGAAGTCGGCGAGTTCGATACGCCAGTGAGTGATTTTCTCATTCTTAATGCGTTGAGCATGTAGGGTGTCATACATAAACGCAATGCTCTGTTGGTCCGTGATGATTTGGAAGCTACGTCCGAGCAAGTACGGACGCCAACGCCGAATCGACTCGACGATCGCGTATGTTTCCCTTTTGACAGACGAATGCCTCCACTCAGCGGAGGTGAGAGTCCGCGAAAAGAAAGCCACAGGGCGTCCCCCCTGGGAGAGAGTCGCTGCTATCGCATGATCCAAGGCATCACTTTCCAAAACGAAAGATTTGTGCTCGTCAATGGTCGCCACAGCGGCGCCCGCGATGTCAGACTTAAGGCCCCGAAAAGCAGCCATGGCGGCAGGGCTCATGGGGAATGCTTCGTAGGCCACGAGTGGGCGGAGATTCGCGGAGAAATTTTGCACCCACTTAGAATAATGGGCGAACAGCCCGAGAGCATGCTTTAGCGAAGCTTGATCGCAGGGCGGGGCCATATCGAGCAAGGGTCGCAGACGCTCCTTATCTGGAGCAACAGAGCCATGGGTCACGGTGTACCCCAGAAGATATATCGTGCGCATGGAGTAACGACACTTAGCCTCATTCATGGTTAGGCGATACCTCTGTGTGACCTCGAGGAAGCGCTTCAGATTTGCATCATGATGCCCCTGGTCATGCCCGCAAACTGTAAGATTGTCCAGATATACAAAGATGTCAGTCAAGTTCTCCTTAGCGATGAGGCCGTCCATAGCCCTCTGAAAACAAGAAAACCCCGTTTGTGACCCCAAAAGGTAGTCGGGTGAACTGGTATAACCTTTGACCTGATTCAAACGCGGTATAGATGCGGTCGGTCTCGGAGATGGGGATTTGATGATACGCACTACGCTGATCGAGAGTGCTATAGACCGAGTACTGAGCCACCTGTCGAACCAGGGCGTCCATCCCCGGTAGGGGGTAGGCGTCCAGCTGTGTAAATCGATTAATCGTCTGCGAATAGTCGATTACCATGCACTTGCGATGCGCTTCACTTCGTACCACCAAAACCTGGGCCCGCCACGGTGACCGGCTGGGTTCTATGATACCTTCCCTTAAAAGCTGGGCCGTTTCTTCCGCAATGAATTGCGCGTTAGCTCGAGAGTAGCGCCGCGATTTTACCGCTACAGGTGTGCGCTCCCCCTCTCTCTTCTTTAACGGTATGGACCTCAAACATCCGGGACCTTCGCTCAAACCTGACTGATCTCTCCATACAGGTTGCTTCTGACAATCCAGACTTGATCTGCTTAACAGAGACTTTCCTCCTTCAAGATGTCTCTGATTCCTCAATATCTCTTCCTGGTTACTCCCTCTTCCGGTATGATAGACCTGAGCCTCGTCCTGGTGGTGGGGTGGCTATCTTTATCAAAAACTCTCTTCCTCATTCTCCTTGCACTGCCCTCTCTCCTCCTCACCCCCAGGAGTACCTCTGGCTACGGCTTCCTCTCCGCTCCCACCTTTTGTTCATATGTGTTCTGTACCGTCCCCCAAACAGTGATGACTCAATTTACATTTCACTCTCTGACAACATGGACCAACTTCTATCCACTCATCCCAACTCTCTCTTCCTCATATGTGGTGACTTCAACTCTCATCATGCCACCTGGTTGGGTGTGGGTTCCTCTCTCACCAGTCATGGCACCTCAGCAAAGGACTTCTGTGACTCACTGGGATTGACACAATCTGTCAATTTCCCGACCCGGATCTCAGCCAATGGAGTTTCTTCTCTTCTCGACTTGGTTATGACAAACTTCCCTGCTAATGTCTGCTGCTCTTCTTCTGCTCCAATCGGTTCTTCTGATCATGTGCTTGTCAAAGTGGACATCTCTCTGGCCATTCTCAGAGAGCCTCCTCAGCGTCGAAGAGTCTGGCATTTCACTCAGGCCGACTGGGACGGGCTTCAAGCAGCCATCAATCGTCTGGATTGGTCTCCCATCTCCACTGCCTCGGACATCAATTCTTCCTGGGAATTCTTCCAAAGCAAACTGATCTCTCTCATGCACAGATTTATCCCATCTCGTCTTCAGTTGTCTTACCCTTCCTCCCGTCCATGGTACACCGAATCTTGTGGTGAGGCAGTTGCCCTGAAACAACTTGCCTTTGCCTCTTGGAAGGCTAATCCAACTGAAGGCAATCTCAGTTCCTTCCACCAAGCTCGGAACAAGTGTGTGTCTACCCTCAGGAGTGCCAGGAAGCACTATCTCTCCTCACTCAAGAACGAACTCTCAAACCTGTCTCCTTCCTCCAAATCCTGGTGGCGTCTGGTCAAATCCGTTTCTGGTGTTTGTTCCCCCTCCATCCCCTCCCTTACCTCAAATGGCCACACAGTTGACATCGCACGTGACAAAGCCGAATGCCTCAACTCTGTGTTTGCCTCAAAATCTTTAGTCCCAAACCCATCTCTCTCTGTTCCCACCTTTCCCAGTCGAACCCAACTGCTCCTGGACTCTGTGTCCTTCTCTCCTGACAAGGTGGAGGAGTTTTTGTCTAACCTCGACTCTGATTCTGCAACTGGACCAGACGGCATCAGCCCACGGGTCCTAAAATCCTGCTCTGCCACTCTATCTCACCCTCTCTCTGTTCTTTTCACCCTATCTTTTGCTCAAGGTCATCTGCCGGCATCCTGGAAATCAGCAAACATTACCGCTTTACACAAAAAAGGTGCAAAAACAGATCCTTTTAACTACAGACCAATCAGCCTGCTCCCAATTATCAGCAAAGTCATGGAATCCATCATTGCTTCGGATATGAAATCTTTCCTCTTCTCCAATGGCTTGATCTCTGATCATCAATTTGGATTCAGACCAGGTCACTCTACTCTGGACATGCTGCTTCTGCTGTCTCAACAATGGATGGAGGTCCTCAATGCCAAACAAGAAATTAGAGCTGTCTCCCTCGACATATCACGTGCCTTCGATACGGTCTGGCACCCAGCTCTGCTCACCAAACTCTACTCCTATGGTATCCATGGAAATCTCCATGCATGGCTTGCGGACTTCCTCTCTGGTCGTAGTCAACGTGTGGCCCTGAATGGATTTCTCTCATCTCCCCTTCCTGTTCAGGCTGGAGTTCCCCAAGGCAGTGTGCTGGGCCCTGTGCTTTTTCTGGTCTTTATCAATGATCTCTCCGACTCTCTGGAAAATCCTCTCTATCTCTTTGCTGATGACTCCACTCTCTGCCGCTCCATTCCTCTTCCCTCAGATCGGCAGCCTGCAGCCTCCTCACTCTCTGAAGACCTGGACAAAATCGCAGACTGGTCAAACAAGTGGAACATGTCTTTCAATCCTGACAAATCTCACACTCTTACTATGTCTCTCCGAAAAGATCGACTGGACAACCCTCCCATCTACTTTCTCAACAATCCTCTCCAAGAAGTTCTGTCGCTCAAGCTTTTGGGTCTCACTATCTGCCATGATCTTTCTTGGGAAAACCACATTTCCAAGCTGGCCTGCAAAGCCAGTCGCCGACTGGGCATCCTCCGTCGTGCGAAGTCCTTCCTAGGCACACCTGAGCTCCTCACCACATACAAGGCTTTCATCCGCAGCTCAATGGAATACTGTTCTCCCCTATGGGCTGGTGCTCCTGCCTCACACCTAGCTCGGCTTCACGCTGTTGAAACCAAAGCTTTCAGAATCATTGGAATCTCCCGCGATGAAGCTATCTCTGAGGGCCTTTCACTCACTCACCGCAGGCAGGTAGGTGGTCTTTCTGTCTTCTACCGACTCCTCTCCGGCCTTGCTCCCCCAGCTCTCTCTGTGCTCTGTCCCCCAAATATTCCTACAGGTCGCACAAGATCTGCCAGCAAGCCTCTGATGGTTAAACTGCCAAAATCTCGACTCTCTGCTCACCTTCACTCCTTCATTCCTCTTTTCTCCCGCCTCTGGAACAAACTCCCACACTCCCTTCAATCCCACTCCTCCCTCCAGGTCTTTAAAACAGCTGTTCACCACCATCTCTTATCTTCCCCCATCCAAAACCTTGATCTTTTCTACCCCCCCTAATTCACCCCAGATCCACCTTGTTTGAAATTCCAACTTCTTTCCTGGAAGTCCTGGCAGTGTCCATATGTTTTATACCTCTCCCACCGCCCCCTTCCCATGCCCCCCCCCAAAGCCCTCGCCCTCAGATCTCTCGATGTCTCCATGTCTCTCGGTCCCTGCTCTCAAATGTTGTTTGTGTCCTTCCCCCTCTCTCCCCATCTTGTCTACCGCTCCCGATGTTATATGTTTTATGTGTCGGTTTGTCTTTCTGTGTGATTAATGTTCGCTCTTTCACGAGCCTCGATATTGTATACAAAAAAAATAAAAAATAAAATAAAAATAAAAAAAGCAACAAAACTTCCAAACAACCTACAGGAATTTTCAAAGTTAGTTCACTCTGGATAAAGCATCGGCAACGACATTGTCCCTGCCCTTTACAAGCTCAATTTCCAAGTTTATCTCCTGCAACGACAAACTCCATCTCATCAACCTCTGATTTTTATTTTTCATTTTTTGAATGAAGGTTAAGGGGTTGTGATTAGTGAAGACTTTTATAGGAAAGGTAGTAGTTCCCAGATACACCTCATAATGCTGAAGCGCTAGCAGGAGAGCAAGGGTCTCTTTTTCCACAGTGGCATAATTTGCCTGATGTTTGTTAAACTTTTTCGAAAAGTAGCACACCGGGTGATCCACGCCATCGTCATATTCCTGTAATAGAACTGCCCCAACCCCCACATCACTTGCATCAATGGCCAACTTGAAAGGTTCTTGAAAATCCGGCGCTGCTAGGACAGGAGAGCTCATTAATATTGCTTTGACGTGGGCAAAGGCAGCCTGGCATTTGTCATCCCAAACAAACTTGGTCTCTTTCCTCAGCAAATTCGTTAAAGGGGCTACCACATCAGAAAAATTCCTGCAGAACCGCTGGTACCAACCAGCCATACCCAAGAATCTCATAAGCTCCTTCTTCCCTTTTGGAACTTGGAAGCGATCAATGGCTTCTATCTTGGCTGTCACCGGTTGCACCTGACCCTGACCTACTACATGGCCTAGGAATACCACCTGTGCTATTACAAACTCACTCTTAGCTCACTCTGATGGTCAACCATGCCTCGGTCAATTTCTTGAAAAATGCATGAATTTGTTTAATATGATCTTCCATGGTCATGGTGTGGATGATGACATCATCCAGATAAGCCTCCACCCCCTCAAGGTCTGCAATAAGCTTATTAATCAGCCGTTGAAATGTAGCAGGCCCGTTTTTCAATCCAAAGGGAAGAACCTTGTACTGATACAACCCATTTGGTGTGACTAAAGCCGAGATTTCCTTGTCTCTATCAGTAAGAGGAATCTGTCAATACTCTTTCAGCAAGTCAAACTTAGTTACAAACTTATCTGGGCCTATTCTATCAATAGTCATCAATCCTCGGGATGGGATAGGAGTCGGTCTTGGTCACTGCATTAACCCGTTTTAAATCCGTACAACAGCGAAAACTGCCATCGGGTTTTGGAACCAACACACATGGTGAGCTCCATTCACTGCTGCTTGATTCGATGATGTCATTCTCCAACATATACTGAACCTCCTTCCGAAGACAATCTATCTTCACAGGGTTCATCCGTTAGGGGTGTTGCTTCACAGGAGTGGCTTCCCCCACCTCAATATCATGATATACCAAGTCAGTACGACCAGGTACATCTGTGAACAAATGTGCAAACTCAAAAATTAGGCTGGATCGTTGTCCTTGTTGTTCCCTCATCAAATGACCTAATTTCTCATCTAAATTACTCAACACTTCCGTGTTCCTCAATCTGGGACAAGCCTGGTCATCAATGTTATCAAACTTCACACCGGCCTCAACCTCTGGATTCTCTTGCACCCCGACTACAGGCACGACAGGTGAGACAGGAACCATTTTTTCCACAAGCTTCCTCTCATAATATTTCTTCAGTCGGTTGACGTGACACAGCTGCCGCTTTTTCCGTCGGTCAGGAGTTGTCGCCACGTAATCTGTTTCATTCACCCTCCTTTCGATTGCATAGGGACCAAAATATGTAGCATGTAGTGGCTGACCTGGAACAGGAAGCAACACTAACACCCGGTCTTGAGGACTGAAATTTCTTATCTGAGATTTATTGTCATGTCTCACTTTCATTTTATCCTGTGTCACTTTCAAGTTTCCTCTCGCAACTTCAAAAGCCTTTGCCAATTTGTGCCTAATCGTTGACACATACTCTACCACTGTTGACTGACTCCTCCTGTAGCCACTATTCTTTCACCAATTTCAATGGTCCTCGAACGGTGTGTCCAAACACAAGTTCAAAAGGACTGAATCCCAATGACTCCTGAACAGATTCCCTCGTAGCAAACAGCAATAAGGGTATTCCCTCATCCCAATCCTTGTCACATTCAAAACAATACGTTCTGATCATATTCTTCAATGTCTGGTGAAACCTTTCCAAGGCCCCTTGGCTCTCGGGATGGTAAGTACTTGATCTTACTTGCTCCACTCCCAACAGGTGCACCACTTGCTGAAAAAGCGTGGACATGAAATTGGAACCCTGATCAGACTAGATGACCTTAGGTAGGCCAACCAAAGTGAAAAATTTAATCAAGGCCTTCGCAATAACTGCCGCAGTAATTTTTCTAAGAGGCACTGCTTCTGGGAACCTCGTGGAAGCACACATGGTCAGCAGATACTGATGTCCAGCCTTAGTTTTAGGTAAAGGGCCGACACAGTCAATAATGACATGGCTGAATGGCTCTTCAAAAGCTGGAATTGGTTTTAAAGGTGCAGAAGGGACTTTCTGATTAGGTTTCCCCACCAGCTGGCAAGAATGGCAATATTTACAGAACTCCGCCACATCACGTCGCAATCCTGGCCAGAAAAAATGTACCAAAATTCTCTCACATGTATTGTTCACTCCAAGGTGCCCGGCCAAAGGTGTCTCATGTGCCAAACTCAATATCTCCTTTCGGTACGGTGGTGGCACCAAAATTTGGTAATGAACTTTCCACTCATCGTTTGCTGGCACCTCTGGTGGTCTCCATTTTCTCATGAGTATTTCCCCTTTCATGAAGTAACCAACAGGTATCTTCATAGCCTCTTCCTCTGTAATGGCTTTGTCAATCAAACTCCAGAGCTCCGAATCTCTGTGTTGTTCTTCAACAAGTCTCTTTCGAACAAGCACCGTTTGTTCAGCCTCGTTCCCAGATGTCTCCGACGGACACTCCATTTTTTCTTTTGGTCCAGATGCCACCTTTTCCTTAGGTTCCTTGATGTCACTCCCTTTCCTATTATCTCTTCCAGACTTTTCCTCCAATATCTCTGAGGAACCCAAATCCACATCACCTTCCTTCTCCTTCTCTTCAGAGCACTTCCTACCCATAGCACGAGTCACTGCACAGGATGGAAAGATACACGGCATCTCCTGCTCTAACTGTGCTGTGTTTTTTTTGTTTGTTTGTATACTGAATCGAGGCTCGTGAAAGAGCTGACATTTACTTCACAAACAAATCAACCAGACAAACAAAATATATAAAAAGAGGGAGCGGAAGACGAGAATGGGAAGCACACAAACACTTGAGAGCACACAACATTTGAGAGCAGGGAGATGTGTGGGAGGGAGAGGGCTCGGGGGGAGGAGGCGTGGGAAGGTGTGGGGGGGGGGGGGGGGGGTGGGAGAAGTATAAAACACAAGGACACCAAGGACTTCCAGGTCAGAAGTTGGTATTTCAAAAAGTGGACTTGGGGAGAAATTATCGGGGATAGAAAAGATCAAGGTTTTGGATGGGGGAAGATAAGAGATGGTGGTGAACAGCTGTTTTAAAGACCTGGAGGGTGGAGTGGGATTGAAGAGAGTGAGGGAGTTTGTTCCAGAGGCGGGAGAAAAGAGGAATGAAGGAGTGAAGGTGAGCAGAGAGTCCTGATTTTGGCAGTTTAAGCATAAGAGGGTTGCAGGCAGATCTTGTGCGACCTGTAGGAATATTTGCGGGACAGAGCCCAGAGAGAGCTGGGGGGGCAAGGCCAGAGGAGTCGGTAGAAGACGGAAAGACCACCAACCTGCCTGCGGTGAGTGAGTGAAAGGCCCTTGGAGTTAGCTTCATCGCGGGAGATTCCAATGATTCTGAATGCTTTGCTTTCAACAGCGTGAAGACGAGCTAGGTGTGAGGCAGGAGCACCAGCCCAGAGGGGAGAGCAGTATTCCATTGAGCTGCGGATGAAAGCCTTGTATGTGGTGAGGAGCTCAGGTGTGCCAAGGAAGGACTTCGCACGACGGAGGATGCCCAGTCGGCGACTGGCTTTGGAGGCCAGATTTGAAATGTGGTTTTCCCAGGAAAGATCATGGCAGATAGTGAGACCCAAAAGTTTGAGTGACAGAACTTCTTGGAGAGGATTATTCAGAAAGTAGATGGGAGGGTTGTCCAGTCGGTCTTTTCGGAGAGACATTGGAAGAGTGTGAGATTTGTCAGGATTGAAAGACATGTTCCACTTGTTTGCCCAGTCTGATTTTGTCCAGGTCTTTTCCATACTGGGCTTTTCAACCAACATCGGATTACCAGAAACTCGACCCCCGGCCAAATCATTCCCGATAATAAAAGAAATTCCCTCTACAGGAAGAGTGGCTTGTAACCCCACAGTGACCGGTCCTGACACCAACTCAGACTTTAAATGGATGACATGAAGAGGAGCTTCAACAGAGCCACCAACCCCCTGTAAGAGAACACTAACCCCCGTTGCAGTCTTCTCCGACAATGGCAAAATGCCCTCAAGCATCAAAGATTGATGTGCTCCTGTGTCCCTCAATACCCTAACAGGTCTCTGGTTAGTTAAGTCCCCAACCAGTGACACAAACCCCTCGGAAATAAAAGTTTTGTAACCCTCTTGGACAAGGTCGTTCTATGATGCCATAACTTTGGCACGGGAACCTTCACAAGGCACTGTCCTCCAAGGACGATTTCTCGCATTGGCCAACACATTCGGAGTTGCACTAGTCTGACTCCGATCCTGATTTTTCCTTTTCAGGGCGTAACATTGGGACATCAAGTGCCCAGGTTTCTTGCAAAAAGCACAAGTAGGCCCGGAGGAAAAACCCATGGTCTACCTCGGGCTCCTCGGAAGATAGGTATGCCTTGGAACTGCAGTCTTCTGATCCCTAAAAGTCACGGTATCAGATTTGTCCCCATAGTCCTATCTTGGCCGCCTCCATGAAAATTTGTTCTCCGAACCTGATTTACCGTAACTCCCCTGGCTAACTCTAGGCGGGAAGTTAGGTTTGTGGAACCCCATCCGGTGTGTCAAGGCATAGTCATCTGCCACTGTTGCTGCCTCATACAACTCCGGTACCTTTTTTTTCACCCAGATGCACTTTAATGTCCACGTGGACACACTGTTGGAATTCCTCCACCAAGATCAATTGTCGTAAATGGTTGAAGTCTTTCCCAATCTCCTTAGAGTCACACCACCGATCAAACATAGTTTCCTTCATTCTGGCAAACTCTACATGGGTCTCACTCTCACTCTTCCTGGCATTCCTAAATTTTTGTCGGTAAACTTCAGGGACCAATTCATAGGCTTTGAGAATGGCTTTCTTCACTATCTCATAATCTGCACATTGGTCAATCGGGAAAGCCGAATAGATATCTTGAGCTTTACCCACCAGAACACTTTGTACTAACATAGTCCAGGACCCCACAGGCCATTTTAACATTTGAGCCACCTTCTCAAAGTGTAAAAAGAACTTGGCTACCTCCTTTTCATCGAAGGGTGGAACCAGCCTCACATGCCTACCAACATCCCAAGAGTTCTGACTGGTTGTCGAACTAGCCGGCATGGATACTACTTCTCTCCGTTCCCCCAGTAATTCAAGCTCCTTGAGTTTAAGTTCCCTCTGATACTCCATGTCCCGTTGCTTTAACTCCCTTTAGGCTCTCCTTTCCTCTGCTCTTTCCTTTTCCGCTTTCCATTCCAACTCTTTTAACCTTTCCTGGCTCTGCAGTTGCATCTGCATTTTCCAGAGCTCCAGATTTCCTTTTTCCTCTGGTAACCAATCCAAGGCTACCTCTTCCCATGTTCCTTGTCCCACGAGAGATTCTCCCCACCAATGTCTGAATCTCTGCTTTCTTCATACTAACTCGGACCTCAAAGTTACAATATTTGGCCAATATCATGAGTTCCGATCTTTTTAACGCCTGGAACTGTGCCTCGTTAGGGGACGTCGCAAACCTTTCTACTTCAAACACCATGGTGACTATTAGTTAACACCTGTTAACCTTCACACAAAAAATTTCCAAATTTTCAGAAATACAAATTTGGGAATGTTAGAAAATTCCAAATTTGGGAATTTGGGGAATGTTAGGGAATTATATCCCGGACGAGCCCACAATTTCTGTTACGTGCTCCTCCCCAAACCCCGGTCACGGTGTACCTCCGAGCCCCGAAAGGAGTCACGGCAGAAAGATGTGCTATTATGTGTGCCAATGACCAATGGTGAAACCACACCAATCAGTTGTTACAAAACCCAAGTATTGTATTAAAATCACACAATAATAAACTTGCGCAAGTACAAGAACCTCAATTGCACAGCAAACACCATATAATTCCTATGATGGTACCACCAGTTTCTTAACTCAATAACTCACGGTACTCCACGTGAGCGAACTGTAACACCCCCAAAGTCACTGTCACGACACCAGATCAAAGTCGATCCACGCTCCGGGGATCAAGAAAAAAAGGTCGCACCGAGACCTGAACCCAGGACGGCCCAGGAACGCAGGAACCCAGACAATCGACGCTGCTGAAGAGCCGCTTGGTGAGGTGTCGGGCCGACGTCGGTCAGGCAAAAGTTCACCCAAAAGGCGACTGGGAATTCACACCTTCGGTTCACCAGACAATGACGCTGACATGAATGAGCAGCAGTTCCCAAGCGGAGAACCGCGAATTCCCAAGCGAAATCCACGACACACACGAGAACCAGGCTCATGGCTGGTGCGAGGTGAAAATGGCTGTTGCGAGGTGAAATGGCGGACGGGCTCGTAATGGAGGCGTACCGGCTCTCCCGCGATGATTCACTTTCGGAACCAACAGCCAAACCCGTCACGCAGGTTTATCTGCCACAACAATAACGACACTGTCACAGGAATCCCTTTCCCGGGGAAACCAATATTCGCTCATGACCAATGTCCCCCAGCGTCCGCTCCACACCTCGAAGCAGATCGGCCTTTCTTTCCCGATCTCACTTGATCCGCTCCAGCCTCTTCTTCCTCCTCTTCCGGTTTCTCCTGATCCATTTCGTTTTTCTTTTGAAAGACGAATTTTTACCTTTGAAGACAGTTATCTCCATTTCACACTCAAACTAACAATAATAGTATATGAAACTAAAAATGCTTCCAGTGGATGAAAACCACAAAGACGGAAGTGACGAATCCGTAACACTTTCATCCGCAGCTCAATGGAATACTGTTCCCTCCTCTGGGCCGGTGCTCCTGCCTCACACCTAGCTCGGCTTCACGCTGTTGAAACCAAAGCTTTCAGAATCAATGGAATCTCTCGCGATGAAGCTAACTCTGATGGCCTTTCACTCACTCACCGCAGGCAGGTAAGGTGGTCTTTGTCTTCGACCTACTCTTTTCTGGCCTTGCTCCCCCAGCTGTCCTGCAAATATTCCTACAGGTCGCACAAGATCTGTCAGCAACCCTCTTCTGGTGAAACTCCAAAATCTAGGCTCTCTGCTCACCTTCACTCTTTCATTCCTCTTTTCTCCCGCCTCTGGAACAAACTCCCTCACTCTCTTCAATCAAACTCCTCCCTCCAGGTCTTTAAAACGGCTGTTCACCACCATCTATCTTCCCCCATGCAAAATCTTGATCTTTTCTACCCCCGTTAACTCACCCCAAATCCACCTCTTTCAATCCCCAACCTCTTTCCTGAAATACCTAGAAGTGTTCATTTGCTTTATACCGTGTGCCCTTCCCTCCTCCCCCAGCCCTTCCCTCCTCCCCCAGCCCTCCCCCTTCCACATATCTACCAACGTCCCTATTCTCTACTGTTGTTGTGCTTGTGTGCTTCCCTCTCTCGTACTCCCGCTCCCTGCATTGTACGTTTTATGTGTCTGTGCATGTTTTCATGTTCAATGTGTTAGCTCTTAAACGAACCGCAATTCTGTATACAAAAAAAAAACAAAGAAAAACTCCACCTTCCTGATATCCCTCTTCACAAAATCCTCCCATCTCAACCACGGTCTACCTCTTTTCCTCCTACCTTGCTTCCTCAACCTATCCGCTCTCTTCCCCCATCCGCACCGTGTCCAGCCCATCTCAGCCAGTTCTTCTGCACACCAATCTCTTCCCCGAGTTCATCCATTCTCCTTCCATCCACCCTCTTCCTTCCCACAATCCTCCTGACGGTTGTTCTTGTTAACCTGCAACCTCTGTTGTCTGTCAGCGCCACCGTCTCCAGGCCTTAAAGGTAAGCCAGGTTACACATTACAATGGATACACAAATAATCATTTTGAGAGGGGTGGGGATTGTTTTGATTGTAGAAAAGAGAGTTCCATGAGTGATAAGCATGAACACATTTTTTTTTTTTTTTTGTTGCATACAGAGTCGAGGCTCGTGAAAGAGCTAACATTTATCGAACAAACAAATCAAACAAACAAGCAAACAAAGTATATAAAAAGGGGAGCGGTCGACAAGATGGGGAGAGAAGGGGAGGAAGCACACAAACACAACATTTGAGAGCAGGGACATCGGGAGATGTGTGGGAGGGAGAGGGCCTGGGGGGAGGCAGGATAGGTATAAAACGCAAGGACACCAAGGACTTCCAGGAAAGAAGACAAAAGTCACCTCAAAAAAGTGGATTTGGGGTGAAATTAGCGGGGGTAGAAAAGATCAAGGTTTTGGATTGGGGAAGATAAGAGATGGTGGTGAACAGCTGTTTTAAAGACCTGGAGGGAGGAGTGGGATTGAACAGCGTGAGGGAGTTTGTTCCAGAGGCGGGAGAAAAGAGGAATGAAGGAGTGAAGGTGAGCAGAGAGTCTTGATTTTGGCAGTTTAACCATAAGATGGTTGCAGGCAGATCTTGTGCGACCTGTAGGAATATTTGGGGGACAGAGCCCAGAGAGAGCTGGGGGAGCAAGGCCGGAGAGGAGTCGGTAGAAGACGGAAAGGGCACCAACTTGCCTGCGGTGAGTAAGTGAAAGGCCCTCGGATATAGCGTCATCGCGGGAGATTCCAATGATTCTGAAGTCCATAACGACATATGGACTTTATCGGGTTTTGTTGACAGATTGATTCACATTTGTTTTCCTTTGGAGCCTTGTAATAGAGCTAAGAAGGTGACTGACAAAACCGAGAGTCTGGGTTTAGCAAGTCAGAAGTGTCAACTTGAGTTGGTCTGCGAGAATAACTGAATCTCAGTGCCCCCCAAAAATGGAATGAAAGTGTGGTGGGTGTGGCCGCAAACCCTCAATCACAGAAATGGAAGGAAAACGGGAAACTCAAAGAGGTGTGCTTGGGGAGGGTTAATGGGAGTACAAAAGGTTATGGTTGTGGATGGAGGATGGCCTGCTATGGTGCTATCAGCTGTCTTCTAGCCACAGATGGAAGAATGAGATTGAAGACACCGAGGAAATTGGCTCCACAAGAAGGAAAGAATAAGAAGAAACGAGTGGAGGTGAGCAGTGATCCTGGATTTCGGAAGTTTCCAAGGAAGGGAATTAGTGGTGGACCGTCTGCGACCTTGATACTTCGGAGAGACAAAGCACGGAAAGGGCAGAGCATGCAAGACCAGAAATGAGGTGGAAAAAGACAGACCGTCGACCTGTGTGCGATGGCAAAGTGATAGGTCTACAGACTCGGCTTCACCGCAAGATATGCCAATAATCTTGAAGGCCCTGGTTTCCACAACGTCACGCTGAGCAAGATGAGGCAGGAGTGCCAATCCAGAGGGGAGATCAGCACTCCATTAATTTGCGGATGAAAGCCTTGTAGGTGGATAGAAGTTCAGGTGTGCCAAAGGATCTTGCACAACAGAGGATGCCCAATCGGCGGCTGGCTTTTGAGGCCTACGTCGAAATGTGGTTTGCCCAAGAAAGATCATGGCTGAGTGTGAACGAAGAGTTTGAATGACTAAACTTCCTCAAGAGGAGTTAAAGTGTATGGGATGGGGAGGTTGCCAGATGCTCATTTTAGAGAGAGATCGTGAGAATGTGAGATTTGTCAGAATTGAAACATATTCCAAGTGTTTTAGCATCTTGCGATTTTCTCAAGGTCTGAAGAGTGGGAAGAGGCTGCAGGCTGTCTGTAGGATGACGGATGTCACGCTGGAGGGAGGAGTCGTCAGCAAATAGATAAAGGGGATTTTCCAGAGTCAGAGATCATTTATGAAGGTCAGGAATAGGACTGGGCCCAGAACACTGACAGGAAGAAGAGATGAAAATATTCCATTGAGTGCCACACATTGGCTACGACAGTCATATTATGTGTGTTTATCTGTGTGTGTGTTTGAGAGCGTGTGTGAGAGCGTGTGTGTGAGCACGCGCGTGAGAGCGCGCGTGAGAGAGCGTGCGCGTGAGAGCGTGCGTGTGAGAGCGCGCGCATGAGAGAGCGTGCGTGAGAGAGCGTGCGTGAGTGTGTGTGTGTGTGTGTGCGTGTGTGTGATCAAGACGCGCTTTGGGAATCACGAGATCGAAGCAAAAACAAACGGTTCATTTTCGATAAAAACATGAAACTCGTGGCAAAAGAGTGAGCTAACTTTTTGGAAAGATTCGCATTATTTTTATTTGAAAGCATTTTGAATGAAATTTTTATGATCCTGAAGCATTTTTCAAGTTTAGGTGCATAAAACCCAGTTATCCGGGTGCGTAAAATTTAAAATTTTTCCCTTAGAAATCACGAACGGCAGGGAACCTATCCAGCTTTTCCCATTAAAACAATGCTCCAACATTCACAGCAGTTTTCAGAAAAGCATCCACCACGAAGTTGGGGGTTCTCCATCATCGTTTTACGACCATTTCCATGGTTGCATGAGCAAGCCGTGATTCACCTAATGGCCGCTTCGCCAAAAGGCATATTTGAGGCATGTTTTTTGTGGTAGGATGCCCTTCCTGATGCCACCACAGAATCAGCCGTGGACATAGCCTTTGTCTGAAGAGACAAACCCTGCAAGGTAGCAGGAGGATTTGCAATCAATTTCCTTCTCCTCGGTGGATTGTCTACCAAAGGTAGAGCTCCACCCACCTTGGTTGGATTGGTGTGTCACAGCAAATCCTCACAATGGAAGGCTGCACCTCCAGGGTACCAACCTACTCCGAGATCCTCCAGACATTTAGCCATTGCCCTCAAGGGCACTGTTACCATGGTGCACCACAAGGAGGTAGTTTGAAAGTCTTGCAAAGGTAGAGGCGATGTACCAGAAGGAAGGGCTTACACAATCGGCATTATTTTCGCTCGCAGAGCTATCCGGCAGCCGTAGCTAAAAGTAACGAGTCGCACCCTACTCCAGCACGAGAAGCATACACCTGCCCTCTTTTTTATTTTTAAACAAATACTTGTGCTAACTTGCCATGCCAACTGTCATTTCATAACGGTAGCGACATTATTCAATCCTCAAACCCCACCACTGCAGCATTGTTGCCCCCAAAGATATCGAAAACCCTCACACTCCATGGTACTTGGGATGATTGTCTCCTGCATCATAACCCGAGGAGAGAGACCAGTATATGGAGGTACTTACTACCTACAGCCTGTGACACCCACGTGGTTCAGACAGTACTTCTAACAGGCTGCCCAATCAAAGTGGAGGATTAGGATCATCATGGAGACAGTGAAAGCTCAAAACTTGAAGCATCAAAAGTTACCTTCCAGATCAAGAACCATTTGGAATGCAAACAGTGAAAGGACTAATTCTCCAAAATACAAACCTGATATCCATCCTTCTTTCCCAAATCAGCAAAGTAATGGAGTCTATGGCTGAATTTGTCTTATTTCTTCCCACAACTCTTAAAACTTCAATAAAATGTGAATTACAAAACACTGGATCAATAATATCAACCAAAAGAATTAAAAGTTTTTTCAACATTAAACTTTTTATTTCACAATAAACAATAATTACAAATTAAATAATAACATTTTCAAGTTCTTGCCATGCTCATACAGACACAGACATAAATACACTTTAATGTTGGCTACATCCGAGATATAAAATTATTTGTAACGAGTTCTTCAAAATCCAACACAGGATTAAAATCCCAAAAGGTACCAAGAATCAAAATCTGAATTTCTAAAATTCTCAGCACAAGTACTGTGAAAAGGGGATCCGGAAAAACCTCCTCAAAGGTCATCGTTTACTGCTTTTTCCTCGTGGGGCCTGCGACAGAGAGAGATTGCATCAACGTCATGCTCTCCAAACATACACCACCAACACAATCACAACTACAGATCCATACATTCACAGTCTGCACATCTTATTACGCTACACACGCAAAGCAAAAAACGGGGCTAAGCAATTGGTTCATGTCCGTCCACAAATGTCAGTTTATGATCGAGGAACAGCTCAATTTGAATTGAATGTTATATTTTGAACACAAATCAGACCACAAAGCGGAACACAAACCTGCCTTTCGTACTTTGGCTCCAAATTTGTGCCAAAGGAATAAGTGCAGAGAGGTGCGAGACATGTTTTACTGTCTGCATGACTGGCATTCAAACAAAACTGAAAATCATTCCAAAAAGGAAAATACATTTTTAAGGATGTTATAAAGGGCAAATACAACAGGCACAAATAACGAATGTAACATTAAATAAGGTGATGTAAAAGACACAGCGTAAAATGGCGGCAAATTCAGGAATTTTTATTGCTTATTTTTATTGCTTATTTTTATTTATTATTCTTAGAATTATTTCTAAGACTATTACAATCTTTATTTTATTTAAATCGAATTATACACTTGAACACGAGAACACAAATCGCCTTCTTTGCACTTCCAATAACCTCCAGTTTCGCCGTACTTGTCATGGGGAAGATTGTCATGGGGACCGCAAGGCTAATCCCCGCTCTTGCAGGGAAAATGGCCTTAAAATGCCTGTTGTTGTTGTTGTTGTTGTTTTGTTTAGCCGTACTTTGACATGTCGAATGAGGTGGTCTATAAGGGTGGTGTACAAGAATGCTTCAGTGGCGCTAAGCTTCCGGAATTTTTAAAACCATCTTTAAAATCATTATTTTATTAAAACTGAAGTACATACAGTACTTGAACACGACATGGGGTATTGCGATCTATTAACTCTAGTTTGGACCTTGTGTCCATTTGCTGCTATGAAAGTAACTAAGTTGAAGGCGAAGAGGAACCAGAAACTGTCACCATTTTAAGGACAAAACGTTGTTCCTTCTGGATTCTTCGCACGTACAAATATCACCCACCTGGGTAACAGCTACCTTTTTGGTATTTTCTTATCTTAATCTAAAGATGCAACACATACAAGAACATGGCTTGCATTACGACAGTACCAGCAGGCCTGGATAAGTGGATTCACATTGTGCATTGAAAGAACCATGATTCAGTGGGCAAGATCACTTTCCCACACCAATTCACAATTTGTATCCAGAGAAAGGCACTATGTAAATAAATTATTATTAGTATTCATATCTGTGATCCTTGCACAACTACAGTAATGGAAACTGATACCATGTCCTTAAACACCAACCAAGATTCCTCATTTAAAAAAGGAGACTGATGCTGCTGCTCCTGTCTTTTTTACTTTCGGAAGTGTTACTGATTAGAAACAAAATCGACAAGTGATGGATAAACAGATGACGGTAAAAAAAAGAAGAAGAATTTTCTACAAAAATAGGCTTTTGGGAGAGCAAAGCAACAGGGATGGGAGGAGGGAAATTATGCCATTGGTGCAAGTGGGGCAACAATCCGACGAATAAACAGAGGCAAGACAATCAGGAAGGAGGGATGGAAACACAGCGATGCATATGAATGAGGTCTGCGAGAAGATGCAGTCTGGACAAATACACAGAAACAAAGTACACAAGCATCACGCCTAGGTCCCCCGTTGGTGAAGTGATGCGAGTTGACAAAGTGGAAGACACAAGGCGGCCATCTTGAATTTTGATGTGGCGACCCAATTTTCAATAGCGTTCTTCCTTATGCGTAGATACACCCACACACCAGATTAGAAGTTAGTAGTTCGTTTATTTTTCAAGATATTCCGCTCACAAGGTTCAGACATACATGGCGGTGGCCATCTTGGATTGTGACGTGGGTTGCACCCACACACCAAATTAGAATTCGGTCCATCGCTAACGCACGCACGGGAAAACCATAGTCCCCCTTTCGCTCCGCGGTGCGACAGAGGACAAAAAGGAACAGATGGTCAGGTGAAGATTGAAAAACCGTTTATGAGATTCAAACCTGGGGGGGGGGGAGCACAGCACCATGGCCTCAAAAAAAAACCCGCCAAACAGTGACAAAGTCGTTCAAATGATCAAACCTCTCGATTCATAAGCCTGCCAATCATCAAATGTGTACCCAACCTGTTTCCAAGCAACCATTTTGCCTTTCCCATCCTGGTGCACAAGAGGTACGGAGGATCACAAAAGGTCATCATATTTCCTTTTATAATGAGGGCAATGAAAAACGACATTCTCAAACTCACCTTGTGCCTCGTTTGCGAGGTGTTCCCTGGTCCTCTGAGCATGGTTCTCAAGGGTTTACGCAACAGTTGTCTTTGTGGGGTGTTATCGATGGCGAAGGCAATGCTTTGCCTCCGGCATATCTGCAACAAAAGTCAGAGGCGAAGAGTAAACCACACATGCTCAGAACTCTCAGCCTCACAGGGTGTACAAGTAAAAAGTACAGCATTCGGTCAAAGCAGACCTGTTCAGGGCTCGCTTCTTCGGAGATGCCATGTTGGTTTACGCCGAATACTTCATCCTGTTTGAGTGAACATGTGACTTGCTCAGATTATGAACAAAGACATATGGGCATCATTTGAAGCAAAACCAGAACATGCTCTTTTGTTCACGTCAAATGACCTCGCATTACTTTCAGAAAACCAGAACAGAAAGCACTCAGAATTTCAGATGGACATCGGTCAATTTTAAGAGACTGTCTGAAAGTCCTACCAAGATGACAAGGAGACGTAGTCCTGAAAAGCACTTAGTTGATCATTTGCGGGTTTGTGTGCATCAGCGTATTGCAGAGTTAGACCTCTGATTGCATTTACAACTGTTCAAGGAGAGAGCTCAAAATTTGTCACAGCGGAACGATTCACCAATCAGAGAGGGTTTACAACAGTTGAATGCTTTCCTCAGGACTGATCATATAAACGAATTGGGGCTCATCAGTAAAGGGTGTGATAGAACCTGCACCCCAAAAATAAAATAAGCATACTACATTACGTTTAAACATCCTCCATTATGGACACGTTTAAAATTCAAAGTAAAAGGGGAACCTGAGATCAGGATTATTAAGTCTGAGTTACGTTTACCTTTCTTGTTTGTGTGTACAATGGACCCCACCTTGAGTGAAAAAAAAACCTTTCAATGCCAACCAAAGGAATGCAGACATATTTTCCTTTGATGACCACCTCTTAAAAGGTGAACGGCCATTAAATCTGGTCAATGTTGTTGCTCAGAAACTTGCTCGTGATGTGTTTGCAAAGAGAAAATGAACCTTACACCCTGTTAAGAAGCTTCACTACGAGCCTTAGATCATTGAGAAAAAAAAAGAAAGAAAAAAAAAGCATGTTGCAGCCTGTAAACCGCCCGCCAGGGTTCGTAGGATTAAGTTAATTGATCAATTTCAAGGACTTTAAAAGGTTAATTCTGTTGCACTCTTGGTTGAACTCGGAGCCAAAGCTGTGAAACTTTTACCACCCACCACAAAATGGGTGTGCATCCGGGGCGATGGAGAATGGATTTGTGTAAATATGCTGTTTGGCCAAACATAAAAGGCCAAAATACGCTGTTTGTGAAATACAATTAGGCATAAACATTATTCGTGCCTGTTCTTCCGTCATTTCAAACATTAATATTGAGCTTTTCGAACGCAGCACGGGAAGCAGCCACCGTGAGCAGGAAACAGACAACAGTTCACAATAATGTTTGTATGTATGTATGTATGTATGTATGTATGTATGTATGTATGTATGTATGTATGTATGTGTGTATGTGTGTATGTATGCATGTACATATGCACACACGATGAAATTACAAAATACCTCGTATAAAGTCTGAGGATCAGCAGCTCGTTTATGTTGGACATTCATCCTGGACACCCTGCTCAATGATACGCCACCAAATACTGACTGGGGGGTAGGCTTAGATCTCCAGCATCGGTCGTGTCGGCCAAGTACTCGCCGCGGTTTATTCATGAAGTCCGTGGGAGCCATCGTGTGTCGGCGTGGACCGTTGCTGATGCAGGGTGATGTGCCTTGCGCATCATTTGGCCTGGAGTCAGGAACAAGTGAGTTCTGTTGAATCGTTTCCATGGGGTCTCCAGTCTTCATTTGCTCATCTGTGGCATCTTTGCAGTACGTCTATATGACGAGATGTTATGTTTGTGAGTCAAGGATAGAATCTGGCAGTCAGTTTTTGAAATGATACAAATCAGAAAATTGAAAATCAAATTACCAAAAAAATTTGGGAAGAAAAAAAAGTGGGAAGGCCTATTTATGAAAAACAAACAAAACAAAACAAAAAAACCTGAAAGAACCTGAAAAGTTCAAAAGAGATTCCTATGGTAAAAGGAATGGAGGTGGAGAGATCAGCCATTTTAAAATGGATGACAGCAAAGTGGGTGCAAAGAGAATGTGCAGGAGGTGGGGGAATAAATAAGCAAACAGACAATTATTTGAGACACGGGATCATCATCTGGGCATTGTTGAACCTTCAAGCTCAGAATCTCCCGAATCAGTGGGTCGACAAGCTCAGTGTCCAAAGGCCGCTCAAAGCAGCACAGAGAACCTTGTGCGCAGAAATCTAGCCTCATGGACAACACTCCCTTCTCTCTTCAATCCCACTCCTCCCTCCAGGTCATTAAAACAGCTGTTCACCACCATCTCTCATCTTCCCCCATCCAAAACCTTGATATTTTCTACCCCCGTTAATTCACCCCAGATCCACTTTTTTTGAAATCCTGACTTCTTTTTCCTGGAAGTTCTAGCAGTGTCCATTTGTTTTATACCTCTCCCAACACCAACCCCCCCCTTCTCGTGCCTCCTCCCACCCCCCACCCCCCCAAGCCCTCTCCCTCCCACAGATCTTCCGTTGTCCGTTCGCTTCCCTCTCTCTCCCCATCCTGTCTCCCACTCCCTTTATTGCACGTTTTGTGTGTCCGTTTTTTCTTTTTTGCGATTGATGTTAGCTCTGACATGAGCCTTGATGTTAGCTCTTACACGAGCCTCAATCTTGTATCCAAAAAAAAAAAAAAAACACCAACAAAAAAAACCCGCAAGTGATGAGGGCAGCAGGTTCAATCTGACAGTAGGTTAAAGGGGAACAAACGAACACGCACGGAAGAGGAGGCTCATGGGTGACGAAGAGAGCAGGAGCAGGGAGGATATGGGAGAAAGTATGATGTGATCATGGCAGATCATAGGACGAGAGGAGCAGTGCCAGAAGTGAGGCAATGGAAAACAATTAATCAACTTGTCTGTGTTGGAGGAGAAGCATTCCACGAGACTTAATTTCCTGCTGAAATATGCCGATAACATAGTGGCCTTGGACTTTATTGCCTTGACGAAAGCAAGATAGGAAGTAGCTACATAAGCCCAGAATGGGGTTCCATATTCCATGATACTTCAGATCAAGACCTTATGCATGAAAGCACTGAGCAGCTCAGACTGGACGAGGTGCTGCAGACGATACGGAAGCCTTGGCCTGCCTCACAAACCAGTTGGGCTACGTGTTCCACCCCAACGACATATTATGAAGTCAAGGAACTCCAGGGATTACTTCTCCAGCCAACGCAGACTAGGTGTTTCAAAACCCCTGCATTTAAAAACATGCTGAATTTACCTGAACAAACCTTTTCTTTGAGATGGGTAGAGGTATATGCTGTTGCCGACAATCCCTTCAAGGTATGGGATACTGTTCTGCATGGGGTGGACTCGTCTCGAATGCAAAATTGTACATATAATTATCCAGGGAAGGAGAGAAGTCATTGATGTCGATCAATAATAAGGTCCACACAAAAACGCTGCCTGTGTTATGCCAGATTCAAGGGGAGATCAAGACGGTGGCATCAGGTGCAGCAGTTTGCTTTGAGAAAACCTGAATACCATTAAAGGAAGGGTCCACCAACACCATCAGATGAGTTTTGAGATGGGTGGGTGCCCAACAGAATGTAGAGCTCAATAGATGGACCTAATCTCTCCTTTGGGATTTTGAGCATCCATCCATCAAAATGTCCACGATGGAAGCCAAACTGAGGATGGTGATAGGTTTTTTTTTTTGGTTTTTTTTTGTATACTGAATCGAGGCTCGTGAAAGAGCTGACATTTACTTCACAAACAAATCAACCAGACAAACAAAATATATAAAAAGAGGGAGCGGAAGACAAGAGAAGGGAAAGCACACAAACACTTGAGTGTTAAAGTCGCGAAGCAGAGAATGCCTCAGGTCTGTAGCAATAACAATAATAATAATAATGCATTTATTTTATATAGCGCTTTTCAGGAAGCCCAAAGACGCTTTATATTCGAATGATAGATTCCTTCATTTTGCTTACGATGGCGAAAAGGATTACTGATCTGTAGATGAGTGGATATATTAGGCTTGGAATCTCTCATCCACAGGGGTGACATTTGCAACTTCCGATGATAATGGAGGAAGCAATCTGCAAAACACGAGAAGAGCAAGGAAAGTGAATAGGGCTGAACCATTTGAGAATCACAGTGGCACTGCCATCAGAACTAGTGGTGGAGGAGGCATCAAGAATGAAGGAGTTTTTTCAATCTTTTTGGGAGAGAAGTCCACACTTTCTGCAGAGAACAAGGATATGACGGAAAAGGAAGGATTGTTGACCATTGGCTTCTCAAAGAATTAGTAACCCACCCACCCCCCCCCTTCTCCCCATCCCCACAAACAGTATATAAGATGAATCCATCCTTTAGGTGTCAAGGTACAGAAAGGGAATGTGTACTGGAGACTGACTTCATCAGGTGTCACAAAGTATTGGAAGATGGTGAGACTTGATAGGTTCGATCGCAGGTGAGCTTGACCTCAGGCTCTGACCAATAAAATATTTTGAGGTTCTCACATCACCATCTACAAATGGTATATAGCATGATCAGACTCAGCATTTTAAAAGGCTTATTTAAATAAATAAATAAATAAAATAAATAACGGTAGATGTACCACCAATTGAAAACAGATTGATCAGTGGATGTGCTTCACCAGAATAAATCACATTCTAGAAAATTCAGAAAAATGACAATGCGCTGCTGCTGAGGGCGTGAGCAACACTACGATGAAAAGACTCCGTGAAATAAA
>NW_027618412.1:0-74000 GCF_964187855.1 Myxine glutinosa | reverse complement strand
GTTGCAAATCCACTTTTCCCACTTGTGTTGGTGCAGGAAACCACTTTTGCACTTGTATTAGTGTGGAAAAAACACTTTTTGCACTTGTGATAGCGTTGAAAAACCAGTTTCTGCACTTGTGTTAGTGTTGAAAAACCACTTTTCGCACTTGTGTTGGTGCAGGAAACCACTTTTGCACTTGTGTTGGAAAAAACCAACTTGTGTTGGAAACCACTTTTGCACTTGTGTTAGCGTGGAAAAACCACTTTTCGCACTTGTGTTAGTGTTGAAAAACCACTTTTCGCACTGGTGTTGGTGAAGGAAACCACTTTTCGCACTTGTGTTAGTGTTGAAAACCCACTTTTCGCACTTGTGTTAGTGTTGAAAATCCACTTTTCCCACTTGTGTTGGTGCAGGAAACCACTTTTGCACTTGTATTAGTGTGGAAAAAACACTTTTTGCACTTGTGATAGTGTTGAAAAACCACTTTCCGCACTTGTATTAGTGTTGAAAAACCACTTTTCGCACTTGTGTTGGTGCAGGAAACCACTTTTGCACTTGTATTAGTGTGGAAAAAACACTTTTTGCACTTGTGATAGTGTTGAAAAAACACTTTTTGCACTTGTGTTAGTGTTGAAAAACCACTTTTCGCACTTGTATTGGTGCAGGAAACCACTTTTGCACTTGTATTAGTGTGGAAAAAACCACTTTTCGCTCTTGTGTTAGTGTTGAAAAACCACTTTTCGCACTTGTGTTAGTGTTGAAAAACCACTTTTCGCACTTGTGTTGGTGCAGGAAACCACTTTTGCACTTGTATTAGTGTGGAAAAACCACTTTTCGCACTTGTGTTAGTGTTGAAAAACCACTTTTCGCACTTGTGTTAGTGTTGAAAAACCACTTTTCGCACTTGTGTTAGTGAAGGAAACCACTTTTCGCACTTGTGTTAGTGTTGAAAACCCACTTTTTGCACTTGTGTTAGTGTTGAAAATCCACTTTTCGCACTTGTGTTGGTGCAGGAAACCACTTTTGCACTTGTATTAGTGTGGAAAAAACACTTTTTGCACTTGTGATAGTGTTGAAAAACCACTTTTCGCACTTGTGTTAGTGTTGAAAAACCACTTTTCGCATTTGTGTTGGTGCAGGAAACCACTTTTGCACTTGTATTAGTGTGGAAAAACCACTTTTCGCACTTATGTTAGTGTTGAAAAACCACTTTTCGCACTTGTGTTAGTGTTGAAAAACCATTTTTTGCACTTGTGTTGGTGCAGGAAACACTTTTTCACTTGTATTTGTGTGGAAAAACCACTTTTCACACTTGTGTTAGTGTTGAAGAACCACTTTTCGCACTTGTGTTAGTGTTGAAAAACCACTTTTCGCACTTGTGTTGGTGCAGGAAACCACTTTTGCACTTGTATTAGTGTGGAAAAACCACTTTTCGAACTTGTGTTAGTGTTGAAAAACCACTTTTCGCACTGGTGTTGGTGAAGGAAACCACTTTTCGCACTTGTGTTAGTGTTGAAAACCCACTTTTCGCACTTGTGTTAGTGTTGCAAATCCACTTTTCCCACTTGTGTTGGTGCAGGAAACCACTTTTGCACTTGTATTAGTGTGGAAAAAACACTTTTTGCACTTGTGATAGCGTTGAAAAACCAGTTTCTGCACTTGTGTTAGTGTTGAAAAACCACTTTTCGCACTTGTGTTGGTGCAGGAAACCACTTTTGCACTTGTGTTGGAAAAAACCAACTTGTGTTGGAAACCACTTTTGCACTTGTGTTAGCGTGGAAAAAACACTTTTTGCACTTGTGATAGTGTTGAAAAACCACTTTTCGCACTTGTGATAGTGTTGAAAATCCACTTTTCGCACTTGTGTTGGTGCAGGAAACCACTTTTGCACTTGTATTAGTGTGGAAAAAACACTTTTTTCACTTGTGATAGTGTTGAAAAACCACTTTTCGCACATGTGTTAGTGTTGAAAAACCACTTTTCGCACTTGTGTTGTTGCAGGAAACGACTTTTGCACTTGTATTAGTGTGGAAAAAACACTTTTTGCACTTGTGATAGTGTTGAAAAACCACTTTTCGCACTTGTGTTAGTGTTGAAAAACCACTTTTCGCACTTGTGTTGGTGCAGGAAACCACTTTTGCACTTGTTTTAGTGTGGAAAAACCACTTTTTGCACTTGTGTTAGTGTCGAAAAACCACTTTTCGCACTTGTGTTGGTGTTGAAAAACCACTTTTCGCACTTGTGTTGGTGCAGGAAACCACTTTTGCACTTGTATTAGTGTGGAAAAACCACTTTTCGCACTGGTGTTGGTGTAGGAAACCAATTTTGCACTTGTATTAGTGTGGAAAAAACACTTTTTGCACTTGTGATAGTGTTGAAAAACCACTTTTCGCACCTGTGTTAGTGTTGAAAAACCACTTTTCGCACTTGTGTTGGTGCAGGAAACCACTTTTGCACTTGTATTAGTGTGGAAAAACCACTTTTCGCACTTGTGTTGGTGCAGGAAACCACTTTTGCACTTGTATTAGTGTGGAAAAAACACTTTTTGCACTTGTGATAGTGTTGAAAAACCACTTTTCGCACCTGTGTTAGTGTTGAAAAACCACTTTTCGCACTTGTATTGGTGCAGGAAACCACTTTTGCACTTGTATTAGTGTGGAAAAAACCACTTTTCGCACTTGTGTTAGTGTTGAAAAACCACTTTTCGCACTTGTGTTAGTGTTGAAAAACCACTTTTCGCACTTGTGTTGGTGCAGGAAACCACTTTTGCACTTGTATTAGTGTGGAAAAACCACTTTTCGCACTTGTGTTAGTGTTGAAAAACCACTTTTCGCACTTGTGTCAGTGTTGAAAAACCACTTTTCGCACTTGTATTAGTGTTGAAAAACCACTTTTCGCACTTGTGTTAGTGTTGAAAAACCACTTTTCGCACTTGTGTTGGTGCAGGAAACCACTTTTGCACTTGTATTAGTGTGGAAAAAACACTTCTCGCACTTGTGTTAGTGTTGAAAAACCACTTTTCGCACTTGTGTTAGTGTTGAAAAACCACTTTTCGCACTTGTGTTGGTGCAGGAAACCACTTTTGCACTTGTATAAGTGTGGAAAACCACTTTTCGCACTTGTGTTAGTGTTGAAAAACCACTTTTCGCACTTGTGTTGGTGCAGGAAACCACTTTTTCACTTGTATTAGTGTGGAAAAACCACTTTTCGCACTTGTGTTAGTGTTGAAAAACCACTTTTCGCACTTGTGTTAGTGTTGAAAAACCACTTTTCGCACTTGTATTTGTGCAGGAAACCACTTTTGCACTTGTATTAGTGTGGAAAAAACACTTTTTGCACTTGTGATAGTGTTGAAAAACCACTTTTCGCACCTGTGTTAGTGTTGAAAAACCACTTTTCGCACTTGTGTTGGTGCAGGAAACCACTTTTGCACTTGTATTAGTGTGGAAAAAACACTTTTTGCACTTGTGATAGTGTTGAAAAACCACTTTTCGCACCTGTGTTAGTGTTGAAAAACCACTTTTCGCACCTGTGTTAGTGTTGAAAAACCACTTTTCGCACTTGTGTTGGTGCAGGAAACCACTTTTGCACTTGTATTAGTGTGGAAAAACCACTTTTCGCACTTGTGTTAGTGTTGAAAAACCACTTTTCGCACTTGTGTTAGTGTTTAAAAACCACTTTTCGCACTTGTGTTAGTGTTGAAAAACCACTTTTTGCACTTGTGTTGGTGCAGGAAACCACTTTTGCACTTGTATTAGTGTGGAAAAAACACTTTTTGCACTTGTGATAGTGTTGAAAAACCACTTTTCGCACCTGTGTTAGTGTTGAAAAACCACTTTTCGCACTTGTATTAGTGTTGAAAAACCACTTTTCGCACTTGTGTTGGTGCAGGAAACCACTTTTGCACTTGTATTAGTGTGGAAAAAACACTTTTTGCACTTGTGATAGTGTTGAAAAACCACTTTTCGCACCTGTGTTAGTGTTGAAAAACCACTTTTCGCACCTGTGTTAGTGTTGAAAAACCACTTTTCGCACTTGTGTTGGTGCAGGAAACCACTTTTGCACTTGTATTAGTGTGGAAAAACCACTTTTCGCACTTGTGTTAGTGTTGAAAAACCACTTTTCGCACTTGTGTTAGTGTTGAAAAACCACTTTTCGCACTTGTGTTAGTGTTGAAAAACCACTTTTTGCACTTGTGTTGGTGCAGGAAACCACTTTTGCACTTGTATTAGTGTGGAAAAACCACTTTTCGCACTTGTGTTAGTGTTGAAAAACCACTTTTCGCACTTGTGTTAGTGTTGAAAATCCACTTTTCGCACTTGTGTTAGTGTTGAAAAACCACTTTTCGCACTTGTGTTGGTGCAGGAAACCACTTTTGCACTTGTATTAGTGTGGAAAAAACACTTCTCGCACTTGTGTTAGTGTTCAAAAACCACTTTTCGCACTTGTGTTAGTGTTGAAAAACCACTTTTCGCACTTGTGTTGGTGCAGGAAACCAATTTTGCACTTGTATAAGTGTGGAAAAACCACTTTTCACACTTGTGTTAGTGTTGAAAAACCACTTTTCACACTTGTGTTAGTGTTGAAAAACCACTTTTCGCACTTGTGTTGGTGCAGGAAATCACTTTTGCACTTGTATTAGTGTGGAAAAAACACTTTTTGCACTTGTGATAGTGTTGAAAAACCACTTTTCGCACTTGTGTTGGTGCAGGAAACCACTTTTGCACTTGTATTAGTGTGGAAAAAACCACTTTTCGCTCTTGTGTTAGTGTTGAAAAACCACTTTTCGCACTTGTGTTAGTGTTGAAAAACCACTTTTCGCACTTGTGTTGGTGCAGGAAACCACTTTTGCACTTGTATTAGTGTGGAAAAACCACTTTTCGCACTTGTGTTAGTGTTGAAAAACCACTTTTCGCACTTGTGTTAGTGTTGAAAAACCACTTTTCGCACTTGTGTTAGTGAAGGAAACCACTTTTCGCACTTGTGTTAGTGTTGAAAACCCACTTTTTGCACTTGTGTTAGTGTTGAAAATCCACTTTTCGCACTTGTGTTGGTGCAGGAAACACTTTTTCACTTGTATTTGTGTGGAAAAACCACTTTTCGCACTTGTGTTAGTGTTGAAGAACCACTTTTCGCACTTGTGTTAGTGTTGAAAAACCACTTTTCGCACTTGTGTTGGTGCAGGAAACCACTTTTGCACTTGTATTAGTGTGGAAAAACCACTTTTCGAACTTGTGTTAGTGTTGAAAAACCACTTTTCGCACTGGTGTTGGTGAAGGAAACCACTTTTCGCACTTGTGTTAGTGTTGAAAACCCACTTTTCGCACTTGTGTTAGTGTTGAAAATCCACTTTTCCCACTTGTGTTGGTGCAGGAAACCACTTTTGCACTTGTATTAGTGTGGAAAAAACACTTTTTGCACTTGTGATAGTGTTGAAAAACCAGTTTCTGCACTTGTGTTAGTGTTGAAAAACCACTTTTCGCACTTGTGTTGGTGCAGGAAACCACTTTTGCACTTGTGTTGGAAAAAACCAACTTGTGTTGGAAACCACTTTTGCACTTGTGTTAGCGTGGAAAAAACACTTTTTGCACTTGTGATAGTGTTGAAAAACCACTTTTCGCACTTGTGTTAGTGTTGAAAATCCACTTTTCGCACTTGTGTTGGTGCAGGAAACCACTTTTGCACTTGTATTAGAGTGGAAAAAACACTTTTTTCACTTGTGATAGTGTTGAAAAACCACTTTTCGCACATGTGTTAGTGTTGAAAAACCACTTTTCGCACTTGTGTTGGTGCAGGAAACGACTTTTGCACTTGTATTAGTGTGGAAAAAACACTTTTTGCACTTGTGATAGTGTTGAAAAACCACTTTTCGCACTTGTGTTAGTGTTGAAAAACCACTTTTCGCACTTGTGTTGGTGCAGGAAACCACTTTTGCACTTGTATTAGTGTGGAAAAACCACTTTTCGCACTGGTGTTGGTGTAGGAAACCAATTTTCGCACTTGTGTTAGTGTTGAAAATCCACTTTTCGCACTTGTGTTGGTGCAGGAAACCACTTTTGCACTTGTAATAGTGTGGAAAAAACACTTTTTGCACTTGTGATAGTGTTGAAAAACCACTTTTCGCACCTGTGTTAGTGTTGAAAAACCACTTTTCGCACTTGTATTGGTGCAGGAAACCACTTTTGCAGTTGTATTAGTGTGGAAAAACCACTTTTCGCACTTGTGTTAGTGTTGAAAAACCACTTTTCGCACTTGTGTTAGTGTTGAAAAACCACTTTTCGCACTTGTGTTGGTGCAGGAAACCAGTTTTGCACTTGTATTAGTGTGGAAAAACCACTTTTCGCACTTGTGTTAGTGTTGAAAAACCACTTTTCGCACTTGTGTTAGTGTTGAAAAACCACTTTTCGCACTTGTATTGGTGCAGGAAACCACTTTTGCACTTGTATTAGTGTGGAAAAACACTTTTTGCACTTGTGATAGTGTTGAAAAACCACTTTTCGCACCTGTGTTAGTGTTGAAAAACCACTTTTCGCACTTGTATTGGTGCAGGAAACCACTTTTGCACTTGTATTAGTGTGGAAAAAACCACTTTTCGCACTTGTGTTAGTGTTGAAAAACCACTTTTCGCACTTGTGTTGGTGCAGGAAACCACTTTTGCACTTGTATTAGTGTGGAAAAACCACTTTTCGCACTTGTGTTAGTGTTGAAAAACCACTTTTCGCACTTGTGTTGGTGCAGGAAACCACTTTTGCACTTGTATTAGTGTGGAAAAACCACTTTTGCACTTGTATTAGTGTGGAAAAACCACTTTTCGCACTTGTGTTAGTGTTGAAAAACCACTTTTCGCACTTGTGTTAGTGTTGAAAATCCACTTTTCGCACTTGTGTTAGTGTTGAAAAACCACTTTTCGCACCTGTGTTGGTGCAGGAAACCACTTTTGCACTTGTATTAGTGTGGAAAAAACACTTCTCGCACTTGTGTTGGTGTTGAAAAACCACTTTTCGCACTTGTGTTAGTGTTGAAAAACCACTTTTCGCACTTGTGTTGGTGCAGGAAACCACTTTTGCACTTGTATAAGTGTGGAAAAACCACTTTTCGCACTTGTGTTAGTGTTGAAAAACCACTTTTCACACTTGTGTTAGTGTTGAAAAACCACTTTTCGCACTTGTGTTGGTGCAGGAAATCACTTTTGCACTTGTATTAGTGTGGAAAAAACACTTTTTGCACTTGTGATAGTGTTGAAAAACCACTTTTCGCACTTGTGTTAGTGTTGAAAAACCACTTTTCGAACTTGTGTTAGTGTTGAAAAACCACTTTTCGCACTTGTGTTGGTTCAGGAAACCACTTTGCACTTGTATTAGTGTGGAAAAAACACTTTTCGCACTTGTGTTAGTATTGAAAAACCACTTTTCGCACTTGTGTTAGTGTTGAAAAACCACTTTTCGCACTTGTGTTGGTGCAGGAAACCACTTTTGCACTTGTATTAGTGTGGAAAAACCACTTTTCGAACTTGTGTTAGTGTTGAAAAACCACTTTTCGCACTGGTGTTGGTGAAGGAAACCACTTTTCGCACTTGTGTTAGTGTTGAAAACCCACTTTTCGCACTTGTGTTGGTGCAGGAAACCACTTTTGCACTTGTATTAGTGTGGAAAAAACACTTTTTGCACTTGTGATAGTGTTGAAAAACCACTTTTCGCACTTGTGTTAGTGTTGAAAAACCACTTTTCGCACTTGTGTTGGTGCAGGAAACCACTTTAGCACTTGTATTAGTGTGGAAAAACCACTTTTCGCACTTGTGTTAGTGTCGAAAAACCACTTTTCGCACTTGTGTTGGTGTTGAAAAACCACTTTTCGCACTTGTGTTGGTGCAGGAAACCACTTTTGCACTTGTATTAGTGTGGAAAAAACACTTTTTGCACTTGTGATAGTGTTGAAAAACCACTTTTCGCACTTGTGTTAGTGTTGAAAAACCACTTTTCGCACTTGTGTTGGTGCAGGAAACCACTTTTGCACTTGTATTAGTGTGGAAAAACCACTTTTCGCACTTGTGTTAGTGTTGAAAAACCACTTTTCGCACTTGTGTTAGTGTTGAAAAAACACTTTTCGCACTTGTATTGGTGCAGGAAACCACTTTTGCACTTGTATTAGTGTGGAAAAAACATTTTTTGCACTTGTGATAGTGTTGAAAAACCACTTTTCGCACCTGTGTTAGTGTTGAAAAACCACTTTTCGCACTTGTATTGGTGCAGGAAACCACTTTTGCACTTGTATTAGTGTGGAAAAAACCACTTTTTGCACTTGTGTTAGTGTTGAAAAACCACTTTTCGCACTTGTTTTGGTGCAGGAAACCACTTTTGCACTTGTATTAGTGTGGAAAAACCACTTTTCGCACTTGTGTTAGTGTTGAAAAACCACTTTTCGCACTTGTGTTAGTGTTGAAAAACCACTTTTCGCACTTGTGTTAGTGTTGAAAAACCACTTTTCGCACTTGTGTTGGTGCAGGAAACCACTTTTGCACTTGTATTAGTGTGGAAAAACCACTTTTTGCACTTGTGTTAGTGTTGAAAAACCACTTTTCGCACTTGTGTTAGTGTTGAAAATCCACTTTTCGCACTTGTGTTAGTGTTGAAAAACCACTTTTCGCACTTGTGTTGGTGCAGGAAACCACTTTTGCACTTGTATTAGTGTTGAAAAACCACTTTTCGCACTTGTGTTAGTGTTGAAAAACCACTTTTCGCACTTGTGTTGGTGCAGGAAACCACTTTTGCACTTGTATTAGTGTGGAAAAAACACTTTTCGCACTTGTGTTAGTGTTGAAAAACCACTTTTCGCACTTGTGTTAGTGTTGAAAAACCACTTTTCGCACTTGTGTTGGTGCAGGAAACCACTTTTGCACTTGTATTAGTGTGGAAAAACCACTTTTCGAACTTGTGTTAGTGTTGAAAAACCACTTTTCACACTGGTGTTGGTGAAGGAAACCACTTTTCGCACTTGTGTTAGTGTTGAAAACCCACTTTTCGCACTTGTGTTGGTGCAGGAAACCACTTTTGCACTTGTATTAGTGTGGAAAAAACACTTTTTGCACTTGTGATAGTGTTGAAAAACCACTTTTCGCACTTGTGTTAGTGTTGAAAAACCACTTTTCGCACTTGTGTTGGTGCAGGAAACCACTTTAGCACTTGTATTAGTGTGGAAAAACCACTTTTCGCACTTGTGTTAGTGTCGAAAAACCACTTTTCGCACTTGTGTTGGTGTTGAAAAACCACTTTTCGCACTTGTGTTGGTGCAGGAAACCACTTTTGCACTTGTATTAGTGTGGAAAAACCACTTTTCGCACTGGTGTTGGTGTAGGAAACCAATTTTCGCACTTGTGTTAGTGTTGAAAATCCACTTTTCGCACTTGTGTTGGTGCAGGAAACCACTTTTGCACTTGTATTAGTGTGGAAAAAACACTTTTTGCACTTGTGATAGTGTTGAAAAACCACTTTTCGCACTTGTGTTAGTGTTGAAAAACCACTTTTCGCACTTGTGTTGGTGCAGGAAACCACTTTTGCACTTGTATTAGTGTGGAAAAACCACTTTTCGCACTTGTGTTAGTGTTGAAAAACCACTTTTCGCACTTGTGTTAGTGTTGAAAAAACACTTTTCGCACTTGTATTGGTGCAGGAAACCACTTTTGCACTTGTATTAGTGTGGAAAAAACATTTTTTGCACTTGTGATAGTGTTGAAAAACCACTTTTCGCACCTGTGTTAGTGTGAAAAACCACTTTTCGCACTTGTATTGGTGCAGGAAACCACTTTTGCACTTGTATTAGTGTGGAAAAAACCACTTTTTGCACTTGTGTTAGTGTTGAAAAACCACTTTTCGCACTTGTTTTGGTGCAGGAAACCACTTTTGCACTTGTATTAGTGTGGAAAAACCACTTTTCGCACTTGTGTTAGTGTTGAAAAACCACTTTTCGCACTTGTGTTAGTGTTGAAAAACCACTTTTCGCACTTGTGTTAGTGTTGAAAAACCACTTTTCGCACTTGTGTTGGTGCAGGAAACCACTTTTGCACTTGTATTAGTGTGGAAAAACCACTTTTTGCACTTGTGTTAGTGTTGAAAAACCACTTTTCGCACTTGTGTTAGTGTTGAAAATCCACTTTTCGCACTTGTGTTAGTGTTGAAAAACCACTTTTCGCACTTGTGTTGGTGCAGGAAACCACTTTTGCACTTGTATTAGTGTTGAAAAACCACTTTTCGCACTTGTGTTAGTGTTGAAAAACCACTTTTCGCACTTGTGTTGGTGCAGGAAACCACTTTTGCACTTGTATAAGTGTGGAAAAACCACTTTTCGCACTTGTGTTAGTGTTGAAAAACCACTTTTCACACTTGTGTTAGTGTTGAAAAACCACTTTTCGCACTTGTGTTGGTGCAGGAAATCACTTTTGCACTTGTATTAGTGTGGAAAAAACATTTTTTGCACTTGTGATAGTGTTGAAAAACCACTTTTCGCACCTGTGTTAGTGTTGAAAAACCACTTTTCGCACTTGTATTGGTGCAGGAAACCACTTTTGCACTTGTATTAGTGTGGAAAAAACCACTTTTCGAACTTGTGTTAGTGTTGAAAAACCACTTTTCGCACTGTTGTTGGTGAAGGAAACCACTTTTCGCACTTGTGTTAGTGTTGAAAACCCACTTTTCGCACTTTGTGTTAGTGTTGCAAATCCACTTTTCCCACTTGTGTTGGTGCAGGAAACCACTTTTGCACTTGTATTAGTGTGGAAAAAACACTTTTTGCACTTGTGATAGCGTTGAAAAACCAGTTTCTGCACTTGTGTTAGTGTTGAAAAACCACTTTTCGCACTTGTGTTGGTGCAGGAAACCACTTTTGCACTTGTGTTGGAAAAAACCAACTTGTGTTGGAAACCACTTTTGCACTTGTGTTAGCGTGGAAAAAACACTTTTTGCACTTGTGATAGTGTTGAAAAACCACTTTTCGCACTTGTGTTAGTGTTGAAAATCCACTTTTCGCACTTGTGTTGGTGCAGGAAACCACTTTTGCACTTGTATTAGTGTGGAAAAAACACTTTTTTCACTTGTGATAGTGTTGAAAAACCACTTTTCGCACATGTGTTAGTGTTGAAAAACCACTTTTCGCACTTGTGTTGTTGCAGGAAACGACTTTTGCACTTGTATTAGTGTGGAAAAAACACTTTTTGCACTTGTGATAGTGTTGAAAAACCACTTTTCGCACTTGTGTTAGTGTTGAAAAACCACTTTTCGCACTTGTGTTGGTGCAGGAAACCACTTTTGCACTTGTTTTAGTGTGGAAAAACCACTTTTTGCACTTGTGTTAGTGTCGAAAAACCACTTTTCGCACTTGTGTTGGTGTTGAAAAACCACTTTTCGCACTTGTGTTGGTGCAGGAAACCACTTTTGCACTTGTATTAGTGTGGAAAAACCACTTTTCGCACTGGTGTTGGTGTAGGAAACCAATTTTGCACTTGTATTAGTGTGGAAAAAACACTTTTTGCACTTGTGATAGTGTTGAAAAACCACTTTTCGCACCTGTGTTAGTGTTGAAAAACCACTTTTCGCACTTGTGTTGGTGCAGGAAACCACTTTTGCACTTGTATTAGTGTGGAAAAACCACTTTTTGCACTTGTGTTGGTGCAGGAAACCACTTTTGCACTTGTATTAGTGTGGAAAAACCACTTTTCGCACTTGTGTTAGTGTTGAAAAACCACTTTTCGCACTTGTGTTAGTGTTGAAAATCCACTTTTCGCACTTGTGTTAGTGTTGAAAAACCACTTTTCGCACCTGTGTTGGTGCAGGAAACCACTTTTGCACTTGTATTAGTGTGGAAAAAACACTTCTCGCACTTGTGTTGGTGTTGAAAAACCACTTTTCGCACTTGTGTTAGTGTTGAAAAACCACTTTTCGCACTTGTGTTGGTGCAGGAAACCACTTTTGCACTTGTATAAGTGTGGAAAAACCACTTTTCGCACTTGTGTTAGTGTTGAAAAACCACTTTTCACACTTGTGTTAGTGTTGAAAAACCACTTTTCGCACTTGTGTTGGTGCAGGAAATCACTTTTGCACTTGTATTAGTGTGGAAAAAACACTTTTTGCACTTGTGATAGTGTTGAAAAACCACTTTTCGCACTTGTGTTAGTGTTGAAAAACCACTTTTCGAACTTGTGTTAGTGTTGAAAAACCACTTTTCGCACTTGTGTTGGTTCAGGAAACCACTTTTGCACTTGTATTAGTGTGGAAAAAACACTTTTCGCACTTGTGTTAGTATTGAAAAACCACTTTTCGCACTTGTGTTAGTGTTGAAAAACCACTTTTCGCACTTGTGTTGGTGCAGGAAACCACTTTTGCACTTGTATTAGTGTGGAAAAACCACTTTTCGAACTTGTGTTAGTGTTGAAAAACCACTTTTCGCACTGGTGTTGGTGAAGGAAACCACTTTTCGCACTTGTGTTAGTGTTGAAAACCCACTTTTCGCACTTGTGTTGGTGCAGGAAACCACTTTTGCACTTGTATTAGTGTGGAAAAAACACTTTTTGCACTTGTGATAGTGTTGAAAAACCACTTTTCGCACTTGTGTTAGTGTTGAAAAACCACTTTTCGCACTTGTGTTGGTGCAGGAAACCACTTTAGCACTTGTATTAGTGTGGAAAAACCACTTTTCGCACTTGTGTTAGTGTCGAAAAACCACTTTTCGCACTTGTGTTGGTGTTGAAAAACCACTTTTCGCACTTGTGTTGGTGCAGGAAACCACTTTTGCACTTGTATTAGTGTGGAAAAAACACTTTTTGCACTTGTGATAGTGTTGAAAAACCACTTTTCGCACTTGTGTTAGTGTTGAAAAACCACTTTTCGCACTTGTGTTGGTGCAGGAAACCACTTTTGCACTTGTATTAGTGTGGAAAAACCACTTTTCGCACTTGTGTTAGTGTTGAAAAACCACTTTTCGCACTTGTGTTAGTGTTGAAAAAACACTTTTCGCACTTGTATTGGTGCAGGAAACCACTTTTGCACTTGTATTAGTGTGGAAAAAACATTTTTTGCACTTGTGATAGTGTTGAAAAACCACTTTTCGCACCTGTGTTAGTGTTGAAAAACCACTTTTCGCACTTGTATTGGTGCAGGAAACCACTTTTGCACTTGTATTAGTGTGGAAAAAACCACTTTTTGCACTTGTGTTAGTGTTGAAAAACCACTTTTCGCACTTGTTTTGGTGCAGGAAACCACTTTTGCACTTGTATTAGTGTGGAAAAACCACTTTTCGCACTTGTGTTAGTGTTGAAAAACCACTTTTCGCACTTGTGTTAGTGTTGAAAAACCACTTTTCGCACTTGTGTTAGTGTTGAAAAACCACTTTTCGCACTTGTGTTGGTGCAGGAAACCACTTTTGCACTTGTATTAGTGTGGAAAAACCACTTTTTGCACTTGTGTTAGTGTTGAAAAACCACTTTTCGCACTTGTGTTAGTGTTGAAAATCCACTTTTCGCACTTGTGTTAGTGTTGAAAAACCACTTTTCGCACTTGTGTTGGTGCAGGAAACCACTTTTGCACTTGTATTAGTGTTGAAAAACCACTTTTCGCACTTGTGTTAGTGTTGAAAAACCACTTTTCGCACTTGTGTTGGTGCAGGAAACCACTTTTGCACTTGTATTAGTGTGGAAAAAACACTTTTCGCACTTGTGTTAGTGTTGAAAAACCACTTTTCGCACTTGTGTTAGTGTTGAAAAACCACTTTTCGCACTTGTGTTGGTGCAGGAAACCACTTTTGCACTTGTATTAGTGTGGAAAAACCACTTTTCGAACTTGTGTTAGTGTTGAAAAACCACTTTTCGCACTGGTGTTGGTGAAGGAAACCACTTTTCGCACTTGTGTTAGTGTTGAAAACCCACTTTTCGCACTTGTGTTGGTGCAGGAAACCACTTTTGCACTTGTATTAGTGTGGAAAAAACACTTTTTGCACTTGTGATAGTGTTGAAAAACCACTTTTCGCACTTGTGTTAGTGTTGAAAAACCACTTTTCGCACTTGTGTTGGTGCAGGAAACCACTTTAGCACTTGTATTAGTGTGGAAAAACCACTTTTCGCACTTGTGTTAGTGTCGAAAAACCACTTTTCGCACTTGTGTTGGTGTTGAAAAACCACTTTTCGCACTTGTGTTGGTGCAGGAAACCACTTTTGCACTTGTATTAGTGTGGAAAAACCACTTTTCGCACTGGTGTTGGTGTAGGAAACCAATTTTCGCACTTGTGTTAGTGTTGAAAATCCACTTTTCGCACTTGTGTTGGTGCAGGAAACCACTTTTGCACTTGTATTAGTGTGGAAAAAACACTTTTTGCACTTGTGATAGTGTTGAAAAACCACTTTTCGCACTTGTGTTAGTGTTGAAAAACCACTTTTCGCACTTGTGTTGGTGCAGGAAACCACTTTTGCACTTGTATTAGTGTGGAAAAACCACTTTTCGCACTTGTGTTAGTGTTGAAAAACCACTTTTCGCACTTGTGTTAGTGTTGAAAAAACACTTTTCGCACTTGTATTGGTGCAGGAAACCACTTTTGCACTTGTATTAGTGTGGAAAAAACATTTTTTGCACTTGTGATAGTGTTGAAAAACCACTTTTCGCACCTGTGTTAGTGTGAAAAACCACTTTTCGCACTTGTATTGGTGCAGGAAACCACTTTTGCACTTGTATTAGTGTGGAAAAAACCACTTTTTGCACTTGTGTTAGTGTTGAAAAACCACTTTTCGCACTTGTTTTGGTGCAGGAAACCACTTTTGCACTTGTATTAGTGTGGAAAAACCACTTTTCGCACTTGTGTTAGTGTTGAAAAACCACTTTTCGCACTTGTGTTAGTGTTGAAAAACCACTTTTCGCACTTGTGTTAGTGTTGAAAAACCACTTTTCGCACTTGTGTTGGTGCAGGAAACCACTTTTGCACTTGTATTAGTGTGGAAAAACCACTTTTTGCACTTGTGTTAGTGTTGAAAAACCACTTTTCGCACTTGTGTTAGTGTTGAAAATCCACTTTTCGCACTTGTGTTAGTGTTGAAAAACCACTTTTCGCACTTGTGTTGGTGCAGGAAACCACTTTTGCACTTGTATTAGTGTTGAAAAACCACTTTTCGCACTTGTGTTAGTGTTGAAAAACCACTTTTCGCACTTGTGTTGGTGCAGGAAACCACTTTTGCACTTGTATAAGTGTGGAAAAACCACTTTTCGCACTTGTGTTAGTGTTGAAAAACCACTTTTCACACTTGTGTTAGTGTTGAAAAACCACTTTTCGCACTTGTGTTGGTGCAGGAAATCACTTTTGCACTTGTATTAGTGTGGAAAAAACATTTTTTGCACTTGTGATAGTGTTGAAAAACCACTTTTCGCACCTGTGTTAGTGTTGAAAAACCACTTTTCGCACTTGTATTGGTGCAGGAAACCACTTTTGCACTTGTATTAGTGTGGAAAAAACCACTTTTCGAACTTGTGTTAGTGTTGAAAAACCACTTTTCGCACTGTTGTTGGTGAAGGAAACCACTTTTCGCACTTGTGTTAGTGTTGAAAACCCACTTTTCGCACTTTGTGTTAGTGTTGCAAATCCACTTTTCCCACTTGTGTTGGTGCAGGAAACCACTTTTGCACTTGTATTAGTGTGGAAAAAACACTTTTTGCACTTGTGATAGCGTTGAAAAACCAGTTTCTGCACTTGTGTTAGTGTTGAAAAACCACTTTTCGCACTTGTGTTGGTGCAGGAAACCACTTTTGCACTTGTGTTGGAAAAAACCAACTTGTGTTGGAAACCACTTTTGCACTTGTGTTAGCGTGGAAAAAACACTTTTTGCACTTGTGATAGTGTTGAAAAACCACTTTTCGCACTTGTGTTAGTGTTGAAAATCCACTTTTCGCACTTGTGTTGGTGCAGGAAACCACTTTTGCACTTGTATTAGTGTGGAAAAAACACTTTTTTCACTTGTGATAGTGTTGAAAAACCACTTTTCGCACATGTGTTAGTGTTGAAAAACCACTTTTCGCACTTGTGTTGTTGCAGGAAACGACTTTTGCACTTGTATTAGTGTGGAAAAAACACTTTTTGCACTTGTGATAGTGTTGAAAAACCACTTTTCGCACTTGTGTTAGTGTTGAAAAACCACTTTTCGCACTTGTGTTGGTGCAGGAAACCACTTTTGCACTTGTTTTAGTGTGGAAAAACCACTTTTTGCACTTGTGTTAGTGTCGAAAAACCACTTTTCGCACTTGTGTTGGTGTTGAAAAACCACTTTTCGCACTTGTGTTGGTGCAGGAAACCACTTTTGCACTTGTATTAGTGTGGAAAAACCACTTTTCGCACTGGTGTTGGTGTAGGAAACCAATTTTGCACTTGTATTAGTGTGGAAAAAACACTTTTTGCACTTGTGATAGTGTTGAAAAACCACTTTTCGCACCTGTGTTAGTGTTGAAAAACCACTTTTCGCACTTGTGTTGGTGCAGGAAACCACTTTTGCACTTGTATTAGTGTGGAAAAACCACTTTTTGCACTTGTGTTGGTGCAGGAAACCACTTTTGCACTTGTATTAGTGTGGAAAAACCACTTTTCGCACTTGTGTTAGTGTTGAAAAACCACTTTTCGCACTTGTGTTAGTGTTGAAAATCCACTTTTCGCACTTGTGTTAGTGTTGAAAAACCACTTTTCGCACCTGTGTTGGTGCAGGAAACCACTTTTGCACTTGTATTAGTGTGGAAAAAACACTTCTCGCACTTGTGTTGGTGTTGAAAAACCACTTTTCGCACTTGTGTTAGTGTTGAAAAACCACTTTTCGCACTTGTGTTGGTGCAGGAAACCACTTTTGCACTTGTATAAGTGTGGAAAAACCACTTTTCGCACTTGTGTTAGTGTTGAAAAACCACTTTTCACACTTGTGTTAGTGTTGAAAAACCACTTTTCGCACTTGTGTTGGTGCAGGAAATCACTTTTGCACTTGTATTAGTGTGGAAAAAACACTTTTTGCACTTGTGATAGTGTTGAAAAACCACTTTTCGCACTTGTGTTAGTGTTGAAAAACCACTTTTCGAACTTGTGTTAGTGTTGAAAAACCACTTTTCGCACTTGTGTTGGTTCAGGAAACCACTTTTGCACTTGTATTAGTGTGGAAAAAACACTTTTCGCACTTGTGTTAGTATTGAAAAACCACTTTTCGCACTTGTGTTAGTGTTGAAAAACCACTTTTCGCACTTGTGTTGGTGCAGGAAACCACTTTTGCACTTGTATTAGTGTGGAAAAACCACTTTTCGAACTTGTGTTAGTGTTGAAAAACCACTTTTCGCACTGGTGTTGGTGAAGGAAACCACTTTTCGCACTTGTGTTAGTGTTGAAAACCCACTTTTCGCACTTGTGTTGGTGCAGGAAACCACTTTTGCACTTGTATTAGTGTGGAAAAAACACTTTTTGCACTTGTGATAGTGTTGAAAAACCACTTTTCGCACTTGTGTTAGTGTTGAAAAACCACTTTTCGCACTTGTGTTGGTGCAGGAAACCACTTTAGCACTTGTATTAGTGTGGAAAAACCACTTTTCGCACTTGTGTTAGTGTCGAAAAACCACTTTTCGCACTTGTGTTGGTGTTGAAAAACCACTTTTCGCACTTGTGTTGGTGCAGGAAACCACTTTTGCACTTGTATTAGTGTGGAAAAAACACTTTTTGCACTTGTGATAGTGTTGAAAAACCACTTTTCGCACTTGTGTTAGTGTTGAAAAACCACTTTTCGCACTTGTGTTGGTGCAGGAAACCACTTTTGCACTTGTATTAGTGTGGAAAAACCACTTTTCGCACTTGTGTTAGTGTTGAAAAACCACTTTTCGCACTTGTGTTAGTGTTGAAAAAACACTTTTCGCACTTGTATTGGTGCAGGAAACCACTTTTGCACTTGTATTAGTGTGGAAAAAACATTTTTTGCACTTGTGATAGTGTTGAAAAACCACTTTTCGCACCTGTGTTAGTGTTGAAAAACCACTTTTCGCACTTGTATTGGTGCAGGAAACCACTTTTGCACTTGTATTAGTGTGGAAAAAACCACTTTTTGCACTTGTGTTAGTGTTGAAAAACCACTTTTCGCACTTGTTTTGGTGCAGGAAACCACTTTTGCACTTGTATTAGTGTGGAAAAACCACTTTTCGCACTTGTGTTAGTGTTGAAAAACCACTTTTCGCACTTGTGTTAGTGTTGAAAAACCACTTTTCGCACTTGTGTTAGTGTTGAAAAACCACTTTTCGCACTTGTGTTGGTGCAGGAAACCACTTTTGCACTTGTATTAGTGTGGAAAAACCACTTTTTGCACTTGTGTTAGTGTTGAAAAACCACTTTTCGCACTTGTGTTAGTGTTGAAAATCCACTTTTCGCACTTGTGTTAGTGTTGAAAAACCACTTTTCGCACTTGTGTTGGTGCAGGAAACCACTTTTGCACTTGTATTAGTGTTGAAAAACCACTTTTCGCACTTGTGTTAGTGTTGAAAAACCACTTTTCGCACTTGTGTTGGTGCAGGAAACCACTTTTGCACTTGTATTAGTGTGGAAAAAACACTTTTCGCACTTGTGTTAGTGTTGAAAAACCACTTTTCGCACTTGTGTTAGTGTTGAAAAACCACTTTTCGCACTTGTGTTGGTGCAGGAAACCACTTTTGCACTTGTATTAGTGTGGAAAAACCACTTTTCGAACTTGTGTTAGTGTTGAAAAACCACTTTTCGCACTGGTGTTGGTGAAGGAAACCACTTTTCGCACTTGTGTTAGTGTTGAAAACCCACTTTTCGCACTTGTGTTGGTGCAGGAAACCACTTTTGCACTTGTATTAGTGTGGAAAAAACACTTTTTGCACTTGTGATAGTGTTGAAAAACCACTTTTCGCACTTGTGTTAGTGTTGAAAAACCACTTTTCGCACTTGTGTTGGTGCAGGAAACCACTTTAGCACTTGTATTAGTGTGGAAAAACCACTTTTCGCACTTGTGTTAGTGTCGAAAAACCACTTTTCGCACTTGTGTTGGTGTTGAAAAACCACTTTTCGCACTTGTGTTGGTGCAGGAAACCACTTTTGCACTTGTATTAGTGTGGAAAAACCACTTTTCGCACTGGTGTTGGTGTAGGAAACCAATTTTCGCACTTGTGTTAGTGTTGAAAATCCACTTTTCGCACTTGTGTTGGTGCAGGAAACCACTTTTGCACTTGTATTAGTGTGGAAAAAACACTTTTTGCACTTGTGATAGTGTTGAAAAACCACTTTTCGCACTTGTGTTAGTGTTGAAAAACCACTTTTCGCACTTGTGTTGGTGCAGGAAACCACTTTTGCACTTGTATTAGTGTGGAAAAACCACTTTTCGCACTTGTGTTAGTGTTGAAAAACCACTTTTCGTACTTGTGTTAGTGTTGAAAAAACACTTTTCGCACTTGTATTGGTGCAGGAAACCACTTTTGCACTTGTATTAGTGTGGAAAAAACATTTTTTGCACTTGTGATAGTGTTGAAAAACCACTTTTCGCACCTGTGTTAGTGTGAAAAACCACTTTTCGCACTTGTATTGGTGCAGGAAACCACTTTTGCACTTGTATTAGTGTGGAAAAAACCACTTTTTGCACTTGTGTTAGTGTTGAAAAACCACTTTTCGCACTTGTTTTGGTGCAGGAAACCACTTTTGCACTTGTATTAGTGTGGAAAAACCACTTTTCGCACTTGTGTTAGTGTTGAAAAACCACTTTTCGCACTTGTGTTAGTGTTGAAAAACCACTTTTCGCACTTGTGTTAGTGTTGAAAAACCACTTTTCGCACTTGTGTTGGTGCAGGAAACCACTTTTGCACTTGTATTAGTGTGGAAAAACCACTTTTTGCACTTGTGTTAGTGTTGAAAAACCACTTTTCGCACTTGTGTTAGTGTTGAAAATCCACTTTTCGCACTTGTGTTAGTGTTGAAAAACCACTTTTCGCACTTGTGTTGGTGCAGGAAACCACTTTTGCACTTGTATTAGTGTTGAAAAACCACTTTTCGCACTTGTGTTAGTGTTGAAAAACCACTTTTCGCACTTGTGTTGGTGCAGGAAACCACTTTTGCACTTGTATAAGTGTGGAAAAACCACTTTTCGCACTTGTGTTAGTGTTGAAAAACCACTTTTCACACTTGTGTTAGTGTTGAAAAACCACTTTTCGCACTTGTGTTGGTGCAGGAAATCACTTTTGCACTTGTATTAGTGTGGAAAAAACATTTTTTGCACTTGTGATAGTGTTGAAAAACCACTTTTCGCACCTGTGTTAGTGTTGAAAAACCACTTTTCGCACTTGTATTGGTGCAGGAAACCACTTTTGCACTTGTATTAGTGTGGAAAAAACCACTTTTCGAACTTGTGTTAGTGTTGAAAAACCACTTTTCGCACTGTTGTTGGTGAAGGAAACCACTTTTCGCACTTGTGTTAGTGTTGAAAACCCACTTTTCGCACTTTGTGTTAGTGTTGCAAATCCACTTTTCCCACTTGTGTTGGTGCAGGAAACCACTTTTGCACTTGTATTAGTGTGGAAAAAACACTTTTTGCACTTGTGATAGCGTTGAAAAACCAGTTTCTGCACTTGTGTTAGTGTTGAAAAACCACTTTTCGCACTTGTGTTGGTGCAGGAAACCACTTTTGCACTTGTGTTGGAAAAAACCAACTTGTGTTGGAAACCACTTTTGCACTTGTGTTAGCGTGGAAAAAACACTTTTTGCACTTGTGATAGTGTTGAAAAACCACTTTTCGCACTTGTGTTAGTGTTGAAAATCCACTTTTCGCACTTGTGTTGGTGCAGGAAACCACTTTTGCACTTGTATTAGTGTGGAAAAAACACTTTTTTCACTTGTGATAGTGTTGAAAAACCACTTTTCGCACATGTGTTAGTGTTGAAAAACCACTTTTCGCACTTGTGTTGTTGCAGGAAACGACTTTTGCACTTGTATTAGTGTGGAAAAAACACTTTTTGCACTTGTGATAGTGTTGAAAAACCACTTTTCGCACTTGTGTTAGTGTTGAAAAACCACTTTTCGCACTTGTGTTGGTGCAGGAAACCACTTTTGCACTTGTTTTAGTGTGGAAAAACCACTTTTTGCACTTGTGTTAGTGTCGAAAAACCACTTTTCGCACTTGTGTTGGTGTTGAAAAACCACTTTTCGCACTTGTGTTGGTGCAGGAAACCACTTTTGCACTTGTATTAGTGTGGAAAAACCACTTTTCGCACTGGTGTTGGTGTAGGAAACCAATTTTGCACTTGTATTAGTGTGGAAAAAACACTTTTTGCACTTGTGATAGTGTTGAAAAACCACTTTTCGCACCTGTGTTAGTGTTGAAAAACCACTTTTCGCACTTGTGTTGGTGCAGGAAACCACTTTTGCACTTGTATTAGTGTGGAAAAACCACTTTTTGCACTTGTGTTGGTGCAGGAAACCACTTTTGCACTTGTATTAGTGTGGAAAAAACACTTTTTGCACTTGTGATAGTGTTGAAAAACCACTTTTCGCACCTGTGTTAGTGTTGAAAAACCACTTTTCGCACTTGTATTGGTGCAGGAAACCACTTTTGCACTTGTATTAGTGTGGAAAAAACCACTTTTCGCACTTGTGTTAGTGTTGAAAAACCACTTTTCGCACTTGTGTTAGTGTTGAAAAACCACTTTTCGCACTTGTGTTGGTGCAGGAAACCACTTTTGCACTTGTATTAGTGTGGAAAAACCACTTTTCGCACTTGTGTTAGTGTTGAAAAACCACTTTTCGCACTTGTGTCAGTGTTGAAAAACCACTTTTCGCACTTGTATTAGTGTTGAAAAACCACTTTTCGCACTTGTGTTAGTGTTGAAAAACCACTTTTCGCACTTGTGTTGGTGCAGGAAACCACTTTTGCACTTGTATTAGTGTGGAAAAAACACTTCTCGCACTTGTGTTAGTGTTGAAAAACCACTTTTCGCACTTGTGTTAGTGTTGAAAAACCACTTTTCGCACTTGTGTTGGTGCAGGAAACCACTTTTGCACTTGTATAAGTGTGGAAAAACCACTTTTCGCACTTGTGTTAGTGTTGAAAAACCACTTTTCGCACTTGTGTTGGTGCAGGAAACCACTTTTGCACTTGTATTAGTGTGGAAAAACCACTTTTCGCACTTGTGTTAGTGTTGAAAAACCACTTTTCGCACTTGTGTTAGTGTTGAAAAACCACTTTTCGCACTTGTATTGGTGCAGGAAACCACTTTTGCACTTGTATTAGTGTGGAAAAAACACTTTTTGCACTTGTGATAGTGTTGAAAAACCACTTTTCGCACCTGTGTTAGTGTTGAAAAACCACTTTTCGCACTTGTATTGGTGCAGGAAACCACTTTTGCACTTGTATTAGTGTGGAAAAAACCACTTTTCGCACTTGTGTTAGTGTTGAAAAACCACTTTTCGCACTTGTGTTGGTGCAGGGAACCACTTTTGCACTTGTATTAGTGTGGAAAAACCACTTTTCGCACTTGTGTTAGTGTTGAAAAACCACTTTTCGCACTTGTGTTAGTGTTGAAAAACCACTTTTCGCACTTGTGTTAGTGTTGAAAAACCACTTTTTGCACTTGTGTTGGTGCAGGAAACCACTTTTGCACTTGTATTAGTGTGGAAAAACCACTTTTCGCACTTGTGTTAGTGTTGAAAAACCACTTTTCGCACTTGTGTTAGTGTTGAAAATCCACTTTTCGCACTTGTGTTAGTGTTGAAAAACCACTTTTCGCACTTGTGTTGGTGCAGGAAACCACTTTTGCACTTGTATTAGTGTGGAAAAAACACTTCTCGCACTTGTGTTAGTGTTCAAAAACCACTTTTCGCACTTGTGTTAGTGTTGAAAAACCACTTTTCGCACTTGTGTTGGTGCAGGAAACCAATTTTGCACTTGTATAAGTGTGGAAAAACCACTTTTCACACTTGTGTTAGTGTTGAAAAACCACTTTTCACACTTGTGTTAGTGTTGAAAAACCACTTTTCGCACTTGTGTTGGTGCAGGAAATCACTTTTGCACTTGTATTAGTGTGGAAAAAACACTTTTTGCACTTGTGATAGTGTTGAAAAATCACTTTTCGCACTTGTGTTAGTGTTGAAAAACCACTTTTCGCACTTGTGTTGGTGCAGGAAACCACTTTTGCAATTGTATTAGTGTGGAAAAAACCACTTTTCGCTCTTGTGTTAGTGTTGAAAAACCACTTTTCGCACTTGTGTTAGTGTTGAAAAACCACTTTTCGCACTTGTGTTGGTGCAGGAAACCACTTTTGCACTTGTATTAGTGTGGAAAAACCACTTTTCGCACTTGTGTTAGTGTTGAAAAACCACTTTTCGCACTTGTGTTAGTGTTGAAAAACCACTTTTCGCACTTGTGTTAGTGAAGGAAACCACTTTTCGCACTTGTGTTAGTGTTGAAAACCCACTTTTTGCACTTGTGTTAGTGTTGAAAATCCACTTTTCGCACTTGTGTTGGTGCAGGAAACACTTTTTCACTTGTATTTGTGTGGAAAAACCACTTTTCGCACTTGTGTTAGTGTTGAAGAACCACTTTTCGCACTTGTGTTAGTGTTGAAAAACCACTTTTCGCACTTGTGTTGGTGCAGGAAACCACTTTTGCACTTGTATTAGTGTGGAAAAACCACTTTTCGAACTTGTGTTAGTGTTGAAAAACCACTTTTCGCACTGGTGTTGGTGAAGGAAACCACTTTTCGCACTTGTGTTAGTGTTGAAAACCCACTTTTCGCACTTGTGTTAGTGTTGCAAATCCACTTTTCCCACTTGTGTTGGTGCAGGAAACCACTTTTGCACTTGTATTAGTGTGGAAAAAACACTTTTTGCACTTGTGATAGTGTTGAAAAACCAGTTTCTGCACTTGTGTTAGTGTTGAAAAACCACTTTTCGCACTTGTGTTGGTGCAGGAAACCACTTTTGCACTTGTGTTGGAAAAAACCAACTTGTGTTGGAAACCACTTTTGCACTTGTGTTAGCGTGGAAAAAACACTTTTTGCACTTGTGATAGTGTTGAAAAACCACTTTTCGCACTTGTGTTAGTGTTGAAAATCCACTTTTCGCACTTGTGTTGGTGCAGGAAACCACTTTTGCACTTGTATTAGTGTGGAAAAAACACTTTTTTCATTTGTGATAGTGTTGAAAAACCACTTTTCGCACATGTGTTAGTGTTGAAAAACCACTTTTCGCACTTGTGTTGGTGCAGGAAACGACTTTTGCACTTGTATTAGTGTGGAAAAAACACTTTTTGCACTTGTGATAGTGTTGAAAAACCACTTTTCGCACTTGTGTTAGTGTTGAAAAACCACTTTTCGCACTTGTGTTGGTGCAGGAAACCACTTTTGCACTTGTATTAGTGTGGAAAAACCACTTTTCGCACTGGTGTTGGTGTAGGAAACCAATTTTCGCACTTGTGTTAGTGTTGAAAATCCACTTTTCGCACTTGTGTTGGTGCAGGAAACCACTTTTGCACTTGTAATAGTGTGGAAAAAACACTTTTTGCACTTGTGATAGTGTTGAAAAACCACTTTTCGCACCTGTGTTAGTGTTGAAAAACCACTTTTCGCACTTGTATTGGTGCAGGAAACCACTTTTGCACTTGCATTAGTGTGGAAAAAACCACTTTTCGCACTTGTGTTAGTGTTGAAAAACCACTTTTCGCACTTGTGTTAGTGTTGAAAAACCACTTTTCGCACTTGTGTTGGTGCAGGAAACCACTTTTGCACTTGTATTAGTGTGGAAAAACCACTTTTCGCACTTGTGTTAGTGTTGAAAAACCACTTTTCGCACTTGTATTGGTGCAGGAAACCACTTTTGCACTTGTATTAGTGTGGAAAAAACACTTTTTGCACTTGTGATAGTGTTGAAAAACCACTTTTCGCACTTGTGTTAGTGTTGAAAAACCACTTTTCGCACTTGTGTTGGTGCAGGAAACCACTTTTGCACTTGTATTAGTGTGGAAAAACCACTTTTCGCACTGGTGTTGGTGTAGGAAACCAATTTTCGCACTTGTGTTAGTGTTGAAAATCCACTTTTCGCACTTGTGTTGGTGCAGGAAACCACTTTTGCACTTGTAATAGTGTGGAAAAAACACTTTTTGCACTTGTGATAGTGTTGAAAAACCACTTTTCGCACCTGTGTTAGTGTTGAAAAACCACTTTTCGCACTTGTATTGGTGCAAGAAACCACTTTTGCACTTGTATTAGTGTGGAAAAACCACTTTTCGCACTTGTGTTAGTGTTGAAAAACCACTTTTCGCACTTGTGTTAGTGTTGAAAATCCACTTTTCGCACTTGTGTTGGTGCAGGAAACACTTTTTCACTTGTATTTGTGTGGAAAAACCACTTTTCGCACTTGTGTTAGTGTTGAAGAACCACTTTTCGCACTTGTGTTAGTGTTGAAAAACCACTTTTCGCACTTGTGTTGGTGCAGGAAACCACTTTTGCACTTGTATTAGTGTGGAAAAACCACTTTTCGAACTTGTGTTAGTGTTGAAAAACCACTTTTCGCACTGGTGTTGGTGAAGGAAACCACTTTTCGCACTTGTGTTAGTGTTGAAAACCCACTTTTCGCACTTGTGTTAGTGTTGCAAATCCACTTTTCCCACTTGTGTTGGTGCAGGAAACCACTTTTGCACTTGTATTAGTGTGGAAAAAACACTTTTTGCACTTGTGATAGTGTTGAAAAACCAGTTTCTGCACTTGTGTTAGTGTTGAAAAACCACTTTTCGCACTTGTGTTGGTGCAGGAAACCACTTTTGCACTTGTGTTGGAAAAAACCAACTTGTGTTGGAAACCACTTTTGCACTTGTGTTAGCGTGGAAAAAACACTTTTTGCACTTGTGATAGTGTTGAAAAACCACTTTTCGCACTTGTGTTAGTGTTGAAAATCCACTTTTCGCACTTGTGTTGGTGCAGGAAACCACTTTTGCACTTGTATTAGTGTGGAAAAAACACTTTTTTCATTTGTGATAGTGTTGAAAAACCACTTTTCGCACATGTGTTAGTGTTGAAAAACCACTTTTCGCACTTGTGTTGGTGCAGGAAACGACTTTTGCACTTGTAATATGTGGAAAAAACACTTTTTGCACTTGTGATAGTGTTGAAAAACCACTTTTCGCACTTGTGTTAGTGTTGAAAAACCACTTTTCGCACTTGTGTTGGTGCAGGAAACCACTTTTGCACTTGTATTAGTGTGGAAAAACCACTTTTCGCACTGGTGTTGGTGTAGGAAACCAATTTTCGCACTTGTGTTAGTGTTGAAAATCCACTTTTCGCACTTGTGTTGGTGCAGGAAACCACTTTTGCACTTGTAATAGTGTGGAAAAAACACTTTTTGCACTTGTGATAGTGTTGAAAAACCACTTTTCGCACCTGTGTTAGTGTTGAAAAACCACTTTTCGCACTTGTATTGGTGCAGGAAACCACTTTTGCACTTGCATTAGTGTGGAAAAAACCACTTTTCGCACTTGTGTTAGTGTTGAAAAACCACTTTTCGCACTTGTGTTAGTGTTGAAAAACCACTTTTCGCACTTGTGTTGGTGCAGGAAACCACTTTTGCACTTGTATTAGTGTGGAAAAACCACTTTTCGCACTTGTGTTAGTGTTGAAAAACCACTTTTCGCACTTGTATTGGTGCAGGAAACCACTTTTGCACTTGTATTAGTGTGGAAAAAACACTTTTTGCACTTGTGATAGTGTTGAAAAACCACTTTTCGCACTTGTGTTAGTGTTGAAAAACCACTTTTCGCACTTGTGTTGGTGCAGGAAACCACTTTTGCACTTGTATTAGTGTGGAAAAACCACTTTTCGCACTTGTGTTAGTGTTGAAAAACCACTTTTCGCACTTGTGTTAGTGTTGAAAAACCACTTTTCGCACTTGTATTGGTGCAGGAAACCACTTTTGCACTTGTATTAGTGTGGAAAAAACACTTTTTGCACTTGTGATAGTGTTGAAAAACCACTTTTCGCACCTGTGTTAGTGTTGAAAAACCACTTTTCGCACTTGTATTGGTGCAGGAAACCACTTTTGCACTTGTATTAGTGTGGAAAAAACCACTTTTCGCACTTGTGTTAGTGTTGAAAAACCACTTTTCGCACTTGTGTTGGTGCAGGGAACCACTTTTGCACTTGTATTAGTGTGGAAAAACCACTTTTCGCACTTGTGTTAGTGTTGAAAAACCACTTTTCGCACTTGTGTTAGTGTTGAAAAACCACTTTTCGCACTTGTGTTAGTGTTGAAAAACCACTTTTTGCACTTGTGTTGGTGCAGGAAACCACTTTTGCACTTGTATTAGTGTGGAAAAACCACTTTTCGCACTTGTGTTAGTGTTGAAAAACCACTTTTCGCACTTGTGTTAGTGTTGAAAATCCACTTTTCGCACTTGTGTTAGTGTTGAAAAACCACTTTTCGCACTTGTGTTGGTGCAGGAAACCACTTTTGCACTTGTATTAGTGTGGAAAAAACACTTCTCGCACTTGTGTTAGTGTTCAAAAACCACTTTTCGCACTTGTGTTAGTGTTGAAAAACCACTTTTCGCACTTGTGTTGGTGCAGGAAACCAATTTTGCACTTGTATAAGTGTGGAAAAACCACTTTTCACACTTGTGTTAGTGTTGAAAAACCACTTTTCACACTTGTGTTAGTGTTGAAAAACCACTTTTCGCACTTGTGTTGGTGCAGGAAATCACTTTTGCACTTGTATTAGTGTGGAAAAAACACTTTTTGCACTTGTGATAGTGTTGAAAAATCACTTTTCGCACTTGTGTTAGTGTTGAAAAACCACTTTTCGCACTTGTGTTGGTGCAGGAAACCACTTTTGCAATTGTATTAGTGTGGAAAAAACCACTTTTCGCTCTTGTGTTAGTGTTGAAAAACCACTTTTCGCACTTGTGTTAGTGTTGAAAAACCACTTTTCGCACTTGTGTTGGTGCAGGAAACCACTTTTGCACTTGTATTAGTGTGGAAAAACCACTTTTCGCACTTGTGTTAGTGTTGAAAAACCACTTTTCGCACTTGTGTTAGTGTTGAAAAACCACTTTTCGCACTTGTGTTAGTGAAGGAAACCACTTTTCGCACTTGTGTTAGTGTTGAAAACCCACTTTTTGCACTTGTGTTAGTGTTGAAAATCCACTTTTCGCACTTGTGTTGGTGCAGGAAACACTTTTTCACTTGTATTTGTGTGGAAAAACCACTTTTCGCACTTGTGTTAGTGTTGAAGAACCACTTTTCGCACTTGTGTTAGTGTTGAAAAACCACTTTTCGCACTTGTGTTGGTGCAGGAAACCACTTTTGCACTTGTATTAGTGTGGAAAAACCACTTTTCGAACTTGTGTTAGTGTTGAAAAACCACTTTTCGCACTGGTGTTGGTGAAGGAAACCACTTTTCGCACTTGTGTTAGTGTTGAAAACCCACTTTTCGCACTTGTGTTAGTGTTGCAAATCCACTTTTCCCACTTGTGTTGGTGCAGGAAACCACTTTTGCACTTGTATTAGTGTGGAAAAAACACTTTTTGCACTTGTGATAGTGTTGAAAAACCAGTTTCTGCACTTGTGTTAGTGTTGAAAAACCACTTTTCGCACTTGTGTTGGTGCAGGAAACCACTTTTGCACTTGTGTTGGAAAAAACCAACTTGTGTTGGAAACCACTTTTGCACTTGTGTTAGCGTGGAAAAAACACTTTTTGCACTTGTGATAGTGTTGAAAAACCACTTTTCGCACTTGTGTTAGTGTTGAAAATCCACTTTTCGCACTTGTGTTGGTGCAGGAAACCACTTTTGCACTTGTATTAGTGTGGAAAAAACACTTTTTTCATTTGTGATAGTGTTGAAAAACCACTTTTCGCACATGTGTTAGTGTTGAAAAACCACTTTTCGCACTTGTGTTGGTGCAGGAAACGACTTTTGCACTTGTATTAGTGTGGAAAAAACACTTTTTGCACTTGTGATAGTGTTGAAAAACCACTTTTCGCACTTGTGTTAGTGTTGAAAAACCACTTTTCGCACTTGTGTTGGTGCAGGAAACCACTTTTGCACTTGTATTAGTGTGGAAAAACCACTTTTCGCACTGGTGTTGGTGTAGGAAACCAATTTTCGCACTTGTGTTAGTGTTGAAAATCCACTTTTCGCACTTGTGTTGGTGCAGGAAACCACTTTTGCACTTGTAATAGTGTGGAAAAAACACTTTTTGCACTTGTGATAGTGTTGAAAAACCACTTTTCGCACCTGTGTTAGTGTTGAAAAACCACTTTTCGCACTTGTATTGGTGCAGGAAACCACTTTTGCACTTGCATTAGTGTGGAAAAAACCACTTTTCGCACTTGTGTTAGTGTTGAAAAACCACTTTTCGCACTTGTGTTAGTGTTGAAAAACCACTTTTCGCACTTGTGTTGGTGCAGGAAACCACTTTTGCACTTGTATTAGTGTGGAAAAACCACTTTTCGCACTTGTGTTAGTGTTGAAAAACCACTTTTCGCACTTGTATTGGTGCAGGAAACCACTTTTGCACTTGTATTAGTGTGGAAAAAACACTTTTTGCACTTGTGATAGTGTTGAAAAACCACTTTTCGCACTTGTGTTAGTGTTGAAAAACCACTTTTCGCACTTGTGTTGGTGCAGGAAACCACTTTTGCACTTGTATTAGTGTGGAAAAACCACTTTTCGCACTGGTGTTGGTGTAGGAAACCAATTTTCGCACTTGTGTTAGTGTTGAAAATCCACTTTTCGCACTTGTGTTGGTGCAGGAAACCACTTTTGCACTTGTAATAGTGTGGAAAAAACACTTTTTGCACTTGTGATAGTGTTGAAAAACCACTTTTCGCACCTGTGTTAGTGTTGAAAAACCACTTTTCGCACTTGTATTGGTGCAAGAAACCACTTTTGCACTTGTATTAGTGTGGAAAAAACCACTTTTCGCACTTGTGTTAGTGTTGAAAAACCACTTTTCGCACTTGTGTTAGTGTTGAAAATCCACTTTTCGCACTTGTGTTGGTGCAGGAAACACTTTTTCACTTGTATTTGTGTGGAAAAACCACTTTTCGCACTTGTGTTAGTGTTGAAGAACCACTTTTCGCACTTGTGTTAGTGTTGAAAAACCACTTTTCGCACTTGTGTTGGTGCAGGAAACCACTTTTGCACTTGTATTAGTGTGGAAAAACCACTTTTCGAACTTGTGTTAGTGTTGAAAAACCACTTTTCGCACTGGTGTTGGTGAAGGAAACCACTTTTCGCACTTGTGTTAGTGTTGAAAACCCACTTTTCGCACTTGTGTTAGTGTTGCAAATCCACTTTTCCCACTTGTGTTGGTGCAGGAAACCACTTTTGCACTTGTATTAGTGTGGAAAAAACACTTTTTGCACTTGTGATAGTGTTGAAAAACCAGTTTCTGCACTTGTGTTAGTGTTGAAAAACCACTTTTCGCACTTGTGTTGGTGCAGGAAACCACTTTTGCACTTGTGTTGGAAAAAACCAACTTGTGTTGGAAACCACTTTTGCACTTGTGTTAGCGTGGAAAAAACACTTTTTGCACTTGTGATAGTGTTGAAAAACCACTTTTCGCACTTGTGTTAGTGTTGAAAATCCACTTTTCGCACTTGTGTTGGTGCAGGAAACCACTTTTGCACTTGTATTAGTGTGGAAAAAACACTTTTTTCATTTGTGATAGTGTTGAAAAACCACTTTTCGCACATGTGTTAGTGTTGAAAAACCACTTTTCGCACTTGTGTTGGTGCAGGAAACGACTTTTGCACTTGTATTAGTGTGGAAAAAACACTTTTTGCACTTGTGATAGTGTTGAAAAACCACTTTTCGCACTTGTGTTAGTGTTGAAAAACCACTTTTCGCACTTGTGTTGGTGCAGGAAACCACTTTTGCACTTGTATTAGTGTGGAAAAACCACTTTTCGCACTGGTGTTGGTGTAGGAAACCAATTTTCGCACTTGTGTTAGTGTTGAAAATCCACTTTTCGCACTTGTGTTGGTGCAGGAAACCACTTTTGCACTTGTAATAGTGTGGAAAAAACACTTTTTGCACTTGTGATAGTGTTGAAAAACCACTTTTCGCACCTGTGTTAGTGTTGAAAAACCACTTTTCGCACTTGTATTGGTGCAGGAAACCACTTTTGCACTTGCATTAGTGTGGAAAAAACCACTTTTCGCACTTGTGTTAGTGTTGAAAAACCACTTTTCGCACTTGTGTTAGTGTTGAAAAACCACTTTTCGCACTTGTGTTGGTGCAGGAAACCACTTTTGCACTTGTATTAGTGTGGAAAAACCACTTTTCGCACTTGTGTTAGTGTTGAAAAACCACTTTTCGCACTTGTATTGGTGCAGGAAACCACTTTTGCACTTGTATTAGTGTGGAAAAAACACTTTTTGCACTTGTGATAGTGTTGAAAAACCACTTTTCGCACTTGTGTTAGTGTTGAAAAACCACTTTTCGCACTTGTGTTGGTGCAGGAAACCACTTTTGCACTTGTATTAGTGTGGAAAAACCACTTTTCGCACTGGTGTTGGTGTAGGAAACCAATTTTCGCACTTGTGTTAGTGTTGAAAATCCACTTTTCGCACTTGTGTTGGTGCAGGAAACCACTTTTGCACTTGTAATAGTGTGGAAAAAACACTTTTTGCACTTGTGATAGTGTTGAAAAACCACTTTTCGCACCTGTGTTAGTGTTGAAAAACCACTTTTCGCACTTGTATTGGTGCAAGAAACCACTTTTGCACTTGTATTAGTGTGGAAAAAACCACTTTTCGCACTTGTGTTAGTGTTGAAAAACCACTTTTCGCACTTGTGTTAGTGTTGAAAAACCACTTTTCGCACTTGTGTTGGTGCAGGAAACCACTTTTGCACTTGTATTAGTGTGGAAAAACCACTTTTCGCACTTGTGTTAGTGTTGAAAAACCACTTTTCGCACTTGTATTGGTGCAGGAAACGACTTTTGCACTTGTATTAGTGTGGAAAAACACTTTTTGCACTTGTGATAGTGTTGAAAAACCACTTTTCGCACCTGTGTTAGTGTTGAAAAACCACTTTTCGCACTTGTGTTGGTGCAGGAAACCACTTTTGCACTTGTATTAGTGTGGAAAAACCACTTTTCGAACTTGTGTTAGTGTTGAAAAACCACTTTTCGCACTGGTGTTGGTGAAGGAAACCACTTTTTGCACTTGTGTTAGTGTTGAAAACCCACTTTTCGCACTTGTGTTAGTGTTGCAAATCCACTTTTCCCACTTGTGTTGGTGCAGGAAACCACTTTCGCACTTGTATTCGTGTGGAAAAAACACTTTTTGCACTTGTGATAGTGTTGAAAAACCAGTTTCTGCACTTGTGTTAGTGTTGAAAAACCACTTTTCGCACTTGTGTTGGTGCAGGAAACCACTTTTGCACTTGTGTTGGAAAAAACCAACTTGTGTTGGAAACCACTTTTGCACTTGTGTTAGCGTGGAAAAAACACTTTTTGCACTTGTGATAGTGTTGAAAAACCACTTTTCGCACTTGTGTTAGTGTTGAAAATCCACTTTTCGCACTTGTGTTGGTGCAGGAAACCACTTTTGCACTTGTATTAGTGTGGAAAAAACACTTTTTTCACTTGTGATAGTGTTGAAAAACCACTTTTCGCACATGTGTTAGTGTTGAAAAACCACTTTTCGCACTTGTGTTGGTGCAGGAAACGACTTTTGCACTTGTATTAGTGTGGAAAAAACACTTTTTGCACTTGTGATAGTGTTGAAAAACCACTTTTCGCACTTGTGTTAGTGTTGAAAAACCACTTTTCGCACTTGTGTTGGTGCAGGAAACCACTTTTGCACTTGTATTAGTGTGGAAAAACCACTTTTCGCACTGGTGTTGGTGTAGGAAACCAATTTTCGCACTTGTGTTAGTGTTGAAAATCCACTTTTCGCACTTGTGTTGGTGCAGGAAACCACTTTTGCACTTGTAATAGTGTGGAAAAAACACTTTTTGCACTTGTGATAGTGTTGAAAAACCACTTTTCGCACCTGTGTTAGTGTTGAAAAACCACTTTTCGCACTTGTATTGGTGCAGGAAACCACTTTTGCACTTGCATTAGTGTGGAAAAAACCACTTTTCGCACTTGTGTTAGTGTTGAAAAACCACTTTTCGCACTTGTGTTAGTGTTGAAAAACCACTTTTCGCACTTGTGTTGGTGCAGGAAACCACTTTTGCACTTGTATTAGTGTGGAAAAACCACTTTTCGCACTTGTGTTAGTGTTGAAAAACCACTTTTCGCACTTGTATTGGTGCAGGAAACCACTTTTGCACTTGTATTAGTGTGGAAAAAACACTTTTTGCACTTGTGATAGTGTTGAAAAACCACTTTTCGCACTTGTGTTAGTGTTGAAAAACCACTTTTCGCACTTGTGTTGGTGCAGGAAACCACTTTTGCACTTGTATTAGTGTGGAAAAACCACTTTTCGCACTGGTGTTGGTGTAGGAAACCAATTTTCGCACTTGTGTTAGTGTTGAAAATCCACTTTTCGCACTTGTGTTGGTGCAGGAAACCACTTTTGCACTTGTAATAGTGTGGAAAAAACACTTTTTGCACTTGTGATAGTGTTGAAAAACCACTTTTCGCACCTGTGTTAGTGTTGAAAAACCACTTTTCGCACTTGTATTGGTGCAAGAAACCACTTTTGCACTTGTATTAGTGTGGAAAAAACCACTTTTTGCACTTGTGTTAGTGTTGAAAAACCACTTTTCGCACTTGTGTTAGTGTTGAAAAACCACTTTTCGCACTTGTGTTGGTGCAGGAAACCACTTTTGCACTTGTATTAGTGTGGAAAAACCACTTTTCGCACTTGTGTTAGTGTTGAAAAACCACTTTTCGCACTTGTATTGGTGCAGGAAACCACTTTTGCACTTGTATTAGTGTGGAAAAACACTTTTTGCACTTGTGATAGTGTTGAAAAACCACTTTTCGCACCTGTGTTAGTGTTGAAAAACCACTTTTCGCACTTGTATTGGTGCAGGAAACCACTTTTGCACTTGTATTAGTGTGGAAAAAACCACTTTTCGCACTTGTGTTAGTGTTGAAAAACCACTTTTCGCACTTGTGTTGGTGCAGGAAACCACTTTTGCACTTGTATTAGTGTGGAAAAACCACTTTTCACACTTGTGTTAGTGTTGAAAAACCACTTTTCGCACTTGTGTTAGTGTTGAAAAACCACTTTTCGCACTTGTGTTGGTGCAGGAAACCACTTTTGCACTTGTATTAGTGTGGAAAAACCACTTTTCGCACTTGTGTTAGTGTTGAAAAACCACTTTTCGCACTTGTGTTAGTGTTGAAAATCCACTTTTCGCACTTGTGTTAGTGTTGAAAAACCACTTTTCGCACCTGTGTTGGTGCAGGAAACCACTTTTGCACTTGTATTAGTGTGGAAAAAACACTTCTCGCACTTGTGTTGGTGTTGAAAAACCACTTTTCGCACTTGTGTTAGTATTGAAAAACCACTTTTCGCACTTGTGTTGGTGCAGGAAACCACTTTTGCACTTGTATAAGTGTGGAAAAACCACTTTTCGCACTTGTGTTAGTGTTGAAAAACCACTTTTCACACTTGTGTTAGTGTTGAAAAACCACTTTTCGCACTTGTGTTGGTGCAGGAAATCACTTTTGCACTTGTATTAGTGTGGAAAAACCACTTTTCGCACTGGTGTTGGTGTAGGAAACCAATTTTCGCACTTGTGTTAGTGTTGAAAATCCACTTTTCGCACTTGTGTTGGTGCAGGAAACCACTTTTGCACTTGTATTAGTGTGGAAAAAACACTTTTTGCACTTGTGATAGTGTTGAAAAACCACTTTTCGCACTTGTGTTAGTGTTGAAAAACCACTTTTCGCACTTGTGTTGGTGCAGGAAACCACTTTTGCACTTGTATTAGTGTGGAAAAACCACTTTTCGCACTGGTGTTGGTGTAGGAAACCAATTTTCGCACTTGTGTTAGTGTTGAAAATCCACTTTTCGCACTTGTGTTGGTGCAGGAAACCACTTTTGCACTTGTAATAGTGTGGAAAAAACACTTTTTGCACTTGTGATAGTGTTGAAAAACCACTTTTCGCACCTGTGTTAGTGTTGAAAAACCACTTTTCGCACTTGTATTGGTGCAAGAAACCACTTTTGCACTTGTATTAGTGTGGAAAAAACCACTTTTCGCACTTGTGTTAGTGTTGAAAAACCACTTTTCGCACTTGTGTTAGTGTTGAAAAACCACTTTTCGCACTTGTGTTGGTGCAGGAAACCACTTTTGCACTTGTATTAGTGTGGAAAAACCACTTTTCGCACTTGTGTTAGTGTTGAAAAACCACTTTTCGCACTTGTATTGGTGCAGGAAACGACTTTTGCACTTGTATTAGTGTGGAAAAACACTTTTTGCACTTGTGATAGTGTTGAAAAACCACTTTTCGCACCTGTGTTAGTGTTGAAAAACCACTTTTCGCACTTGTGTTGGTGCAGGAAACCACTTTTGCACTTGTATTAGTGTGGAAAAACCACTTTTCGAACTTGTGTTAGTGTTGAAAAACCACTTTTCGCACTGGTGTTGGTGAAGGAAACCACTTTTTGCACTTGTGTTAGTGTTGAAAACCCACTTTTCGCACTTGTGTTAGTGTTGCAAATCCACTTTTCCCACTTGTGTTGGTGCAGGAAACCACTTTTGCACATGTATTCGTGTGGAAAAAACACTTTTTGCACTTGTGATAGTGTTGAAAAACCAGTTTCTGCACTTGTGTTAGTGTTGAAAAACCACTTTTCGCACTTGTGTTGGTGCAGGAAACCACTTTTGCACTTGTGTTGGAAAAAACCAACTTGTGTTGGAAACCACTTTTGCACTTGTGTTAGCGTGGAAAAAACACTTTTTGCACTTGTGATAGTGTTGAAAAACCACTTTTCGCACTTGTGTTAGTGTTGAAAATCCACTTTTCGCACTTGCGTTGGTGCAGGAAACCACTTTTGCACTTGTATTAGTGTGGAAAAAACACTTTTTTCACTTGTGATAGTGTTGAAAAACCACTTTTCGCACATGTGTTAGTGTTGAAAAACCACTTTTCGCACTTGTGTTGGTGCAGGAAACGACTTTTGCACTTGTATTAGTGTGGAAAAAACACTTTTTGCACTTGTGATAGTGTTGAAAAACCACTTTTCGCACTTGTGTTAGTGTTGAAAAACCACTTTTCGCACTTGTGTTGGTGCAGGAAACCACTTTTGCACTTGTATTAGTGTGGAAAAACCACTTTTCGCACTGGTGTTGGTGTAGGAAACCAATTTTCGCACTTGTGTTAGTGTTGAAAATCCACTTTTCGCACTTGTGTTGGTGCAGGAAACCACTTTTGCACTTGTAATAGTGTGGAAAAAACACTTTTTGCACTTGTGATAGTGTTGAAAAACCACTTTTCGCACCTGTGTTAGTGTTGAAAAACCACTTTTCGCACTTGTATTGGTGCAGGAAACCACTTTTGCACTTGCATTAGTGTGGAAAAAACCACTTTTCGCACTTGTGTTAGTGTTGAAAAACCACTTTTCGCACTTGTGTTAGTGTTGAAAAACCACTTTTCGCACTTGTGTTGGTGCAGGAAACCACTTTTGCACTTGTATTAGTGTGGAAAAACCACTTTTCGCACTTGTGTTAGTGTTGAAAAACCACTTTTCGCACTTGTATTGGTGCAGGAAACCACTTTTGCACTTGTATTAGTGTGGAAAAAACACTTTTTGCACTTGTGATAGTGTTGAAAAACCACTTTTCGCACTTGTATTAGTGTTGAAAAACCACTTTTCGCACTTGTGTTGGTGCAGGAAACCACTTTTGCACTTGTATTAGTGTGGAAAAACCACTTTTCGCACTGGTGTTGGTGTAGGAAACCAATTTTCGCACTTGTGTTAGTGTTGAAAATCCACTTTTCGCACTTGTGTTGGTGCAGGAAACCACTTTTGCACTTGTAATAGTGTGGAAAAAACACTTTTTGCACTTGTGATAGTGTTGAAAAACCACTTTTCGCACCTGTGTTAGTGTTGAAAAACCACTTTTCGCACTTGTATTGGTGCAAGAAACCACTTTTGCACTTGTATTAGTGTGGAAAAAACCACTTTTTGCACTTGTGTTAGTGTTGAAAAACCACTTTTCGCACTTGTGTTAGTGTTGAAAAACCACTTTTCGCACTTGTGTTGGTGCAGGAAACCACTTTTGCACTTGTATTAGTGTGGAAAAACCACTTTTCGCACTTGTGTTAGTGTTGAAAAACCACTTTTCGCACTTGTATTGGTGCAGGAAACCACTTTTGCACTTGTATTAGTGTGGAAAAACACTTTTTGCACTTGTGATAGTGTTGAAAAACCACTTTTCGCACCTGTGTTAGTGTTGAAAAACCACTTTTCGCACTTGTATTGGTGCAGGAAACCACTTTTGCACTTGTATTAGTGTGGAAAAAACCACTTTTCGCACTTGTGTTAGTGTTGAAAAACCACTTTTCGCACTTGTGTTGGTGCAGGAAACCACTTTTGCACTTGTATTAGTGTGGAAAAACCACTTTTCACACTTGTGTTAGTGTTGAAAAACCACTTTTCGCACTTGTGTTAGTGTTGAAAAACCACTTTTCGCACTTGTGTTGGTGCAGGAAACCACTTTTGCACTTGTATTAGTGTGGAAAAACCACTTTTCGCACTTGTGTTAGTGTTGAAAAACCACTTTTCGCACTTGTGTTAGTGTTGAAAATCCACTTTTCGCACTTGTGTTAGTGTTGAAAAACCACTTTTCGCACCTGTGTTGGTGCAGGAAACCACTTTTGCACTTGTATTAGTGTGGAAAAAACACTTCTCGCACTTGTGTTGGTGTTGAAAAACCACTTTTCGCACTTGTGTTAGTATTGAAAAACCACTTTTCGCACTTGTGTTGGTGCAGGAAACCACTTTTGCACTTGTATAAGTGTGGAAAAACCACTTTTCGCACTTGTGTTAGTGTTGAAAAACCACTTTTCACACTTGTGTTAGTGTTGAAAAACCACTTTTCGCACTTGTGTTGGTGCAGGAAATCACTTTTGCACTTGTATTAGTGTGGAAAAAACACTTTTTGCACTTGTGATAGTGTTGAAAAACCACTTTTCGCACTTGTGTTAGTGTTGAAAAACCACTTTTCGAACTTGTGTTAGTGTTGAAAAACCACTTTTCGCACTTGTGTTGGTGCAGGAAACCACTTTTGCACTTGTATTAGTGTGGAAAAAACACTTTTCGCACTTGTGTTAGTGTTGAAAAACCACTTTTCGCACTTGTGTTAGTGTTGAAAAACCACTTTTCGCACTTGTGTTGGTGCAGGAAACCACTTTTGCACTTGTATTAGTGTGGAAAAACCACTTTTCGAACTTGTGTTAGTGTTGAAAAACCACTTTTCGCACTGGTGTTGGTGAAGGAAACCACTTTTCGCACTTGTGTTAGTGTTGAAAACCCACTTTTCGCACTTGTGTTGGTGCAGGAAACCACTTTTGCACTTGTATTAGTGTGGAAAAAACACTTTTTGCACTTGTGATAGTGTTGAAAAACCACTTTTCGCACTTGTGTTAGTGTTGAAAAACCACTTTTCGCACTTGTGTTGGTGCAGGAAACCACTTTAGCACTTGTATTAGTGTGGAAAAACCACTTTTCGCACTTGTGTTAGTGTCGAAAAACCACTTTTCGCACTTGTGTTGGTGTTGAAAAACCACTTTTCGCACTTGTGTTGGTGCAGGAAACCACTTTTGCACTTGTATTAGTGTGGAAAAACCACTTTTCGCACTGGTTTTGGTGTAGGAAACCAATTTTCGCACTTGTGTTAGTGTTGAAAATCCACTTTTCGCACTTGTGTTGGTGCAGGAAACCACTTTTGCACTTGTATTAGTGTGGAAAAAACACTTTTTGCACTTGTGATAGTGTTGAAAAACCACTTTTCGCACTTGTGTTAGTGTTGAAAAACCACTTTTCGCACTGTGTTGGTGCAGGAAACCACTTTTGCACTTGTATTAGTGTGGAAAAACCACTTTTCGCACTTGTGTTAGTGTTGAAAAAACCACTTTTCGCACTTGTGTTAGTGTTGAAAAAACACTTTTCGCACTTGTATTGGTGCAGGAAACCACTTTTGCACTTGTATTAGTGTGGAAAAAACATTTTTTGCACTTGTGATAGTGTTGAAAAACCACTTTTCGCACCTGTGTTAGTGTTGAAAAACCACTTTTCGCACTTGTATTGGTGCAGGAAACCACTTTTGCACTTGTATTAGTGTGGAAAAAACCACTTTTCGCAATTGTGTTAGTGTTGAAAACCACTTTTCGCACTTGTTTTGGTGCAGGAAGCCACTTTTGCACTTGTATTAGTGTGGAAAAACCACTTTTCGCACTTGTGTTAGTGTTGAAAAACCACTTTTCGCACTTGTGTTAGTGTTGAAAAACCACTTTTCGCACTTGTGTTAGTGTTGAAAAACCACTTTTCGCACTTGTGTTGGTGCAGGAAACCACTTTTGCACTTGTATTAGTGTGGAAAAACCACTTTTCGCACTTGTGTTAGTGTTGAAAAACCACTTTTCGCACTTGTGTTAGTGTTGAAAATCCACTTTTCGCACTTGTGTTAGTGTTGAAAAACCACTTTCGCACTTGTGTTGGTGCAGGAAACCACTTTTGCACTTGTATAAGTGTGGAAAAACCACTTTTCGCACTTGTGTTAGTGTTGAAAAACCACTTTTCACACTTGTGTTAGTGTTGAAAAACCACTTTTCGCACTTGTGTTGGTGCAGGAAATCACTTTTGCACTTGTATTAGTGTGGAAAAAACATTTTTTGCACTTGTGATAGTGTTGAAAAACCACTTTTCGCACCTGTGTTAGTGTTGAAAAACCACTTTTCGCACTTGTATTGGTGCAGGAAACCACTTTTGCACTTGTATTAGTGTGGAAAAAAACCACTTTTCGCACTTGTTGTTAGTGTTGAAAAACCACTTTTCGCACTTGTGTTAGTGTTGAAAAACCACTTTTCGCACTTGTGTTGGTGCAGGAAACCACTTTTGCACTTGTATAAGTGTGGAAAAACCACTTTTCGCACTTGTGTTAGTGTTGAAAAACCACTTTTCACACTTGTATTGGTGCAGGAAACCACTTTTGCACTTGTATTAGTGTGGAAAAAACCACTTTTCGCACTTGTGTTAGTGTTGAAAACCACTTTTCGCACTTGTTTTGGTGCAGGAAACCACTTTTGCACTTGTATTGTGTGGACAAACCACTTTTCGCCCTTGTGTTAGTGTTGAAAACCACTTTTCGCACTTGTGTTAGTGTTGAAAAACCACTTTTCGCACTTGTGTTAGTGTTGAAAAACCACTTTTCGCACTTGTGTTGGTGCAGGAAACCACTTTTGCACTTGTATTAGTGTGGAAAAACCACTTTTCGCACTTGTGTTAGTGTTGAAAAACCACTTTTCGCACTTGTGTTAGTGTTGAAAATCCACTTTTCGCACTTGTGTTAGTGTTGAAAAACCACTTTTCGCACTTGTGTTGGTGCAGGAAACCACTTTTGCACTTGTATAAGTGTGGAAAAACCACTTTTCGCACTTGTGTTAGTGTTGAAAAACCACTTTTCACACTTGTGTTAGTGTTGAAAAACCACTTTTCGCACTTGTGTTGGTGCAGGAAATCACTTTTGCACTTGTATTAGTGTGGAAAAAACACTTTTTGCACTTGTGATAGTGTTGAAAAACCACTTTTCGCACTTGTGTTGGTGCAGGAAACCACTTTTGCACTTGTATTAGTGTGGAAAAACCACTTTTCACACTTGTGTTAGTGTTGAAAAACCACTTTTCGCACTTGTGTTAGTGTTGAAAAACCACTTTTCGCACTTGTGTTGGTGCAGGAAACCACTTTTGCACTTGTATTAGTGTGGAAAAACCACTTTTCGCACTGGTGTTGGTGTAGGAAACCAATTTTCGCACTTGTGTTAGTGTTGAAAATCCACTTTTCGCACTTGTGTTGGTGCAGGAAACCACTTTTGCACTTGTATTAGTGTGGAAAAAACACTTTTTGCACTTGTGATAGTGTTGAAAAACCACTTTTCGCACTTGTGTTAGTGTTGAAAAACCACTTTTCGCACTTGTGTTGGTGCAGGAAACCACTTTTGCACTTGTATTAGTGTGGAAAAACCACTTTTCGCACTTGTGTTAGTGTTGAAAAACCACTTTTCGCACTTGTGTTAGTGTTGAAAAAACACTTTTCGCACTTGTATTGGTGCAGGAAACCACTTTTGCACTTGTATTAGTGTGGAAAAAACATTTTTTGCATTTGTGATAGTGTTGAAAAACCACTTTTCGCACCTGTGTTAGTGTTGAAAAACCACTTTTCGCACTTGTATTGGTGCAGGAAACCACTTTTGCACTTGTATTAGTGTGGAAAAACCACTTTTCGCACTTGTGTTAGTGTTGAAAAACCACTTTTCGCACTTGTTTTGGTGCAGGAAACCACTTTTGCACTTGTATTAGTGTGGAAAAACCACTTTTCGCACTTGTGTTAGTGTTGAAAAACCACTTTTCGCACTTGTGTTAGTGTTGAAAAACCACTTTTCGCACTTGTGTTAGTGTTGAAAAACCACTTTTCGCACTTGTGTTGGTGCAGGAAACCACTTTTGCACTTGTATTAGTGTGGAAAAACCACTTTTCGCACTTGTGTTAGTGTTGAAAAACCACTTTTCGCACTTGTGTTAGTGTTGAAAATCCACTTTTCGCACTTGTGTTAGTGTTGAAAAACCACTTTTCGCACTTGTGTTGGTGCAGGAAACCACTTTTGCACTTGTATTAGTGTGGAAAAAAACACTTCTCGCACTTGTGTTAGTGTTGAAAAACCACTTTTCGCACTTGTGTTAGTGTTGAAAAACCACTTTTCGCACTTGTGTTGGTGCAGGAAACCACTTTTGCACTTGTATAAGTGTGGAAAAACCACTTTTCGCACTTGTGTTAGTGTTGAAAAACCACTTTTCACACTTGTGTTAGTGTTGAAAAACCACTTTTCGCACTTGTGTTGGTGCAGGAAATCACTTTTGCACTTGTATTAGTGTGGAAAAAACATTTTTTGCACTTGTGATAGTGTTGAAAAACCACTTTTCGCACCTGTGTTAGTGTTGAAAAACCACTTTTCGCACTTGTATTGGTGCAGGAAACCACTTTTGCACTTGTATTAGTGGTGGAAAAACCCACTTTTCGCACTTGTGTTAGTGTTGAAAAACCACTTTTCGCACTTGTGTTAGTGTTGAAAAACCACTTTTCTCACTTGTGTTGGTGCAGGAAACCACTTTTGCACTTGTATAAGTGTGGAAAAACCACTTTTCGCACTTGTGTTAGTGTTGAAAAACCACTTTTCACACTTGTGTTAGTGTTGAAAAACCACTTTTCACACTTGTATTGGTGCAGGAAACCACTTTTGCACTTGTATTAGTGTGGAAAAAACCACTTTTCGCACTTGTGTTAGTGTTGAAAAACCACTTTTCGCACTTGTTTTGGTGCAGGAAACCACTTTTGCACTTGTATTAGTGTGGAAAAACCACTTTTCGCCCTTGTGTTAGTGTTGAAAAACCACTTTTCGCACTTGTGTTAGTGTTGAAAAACCACTTTTCGCACTTGTGTTAGTGTTGAAAAACCACTTTTCGCACTTGTGTTGGTGCAGGAAACCACTTTTGCACTTGTATTAGTGTGGAAAAACCACTTTTCGCACTTGTGTTAGTGTTGAAAAACCACTTTTCGCACTTGTGTTAGTGTTGAAAATCCACTTTTCGCACTTGTGTTAGTGTTGAAAAACCACTTTTCGCACTTGTGTTGGTGCAGGAAACCACTTTTGCACTTGTATAAGTGTGGAAAAACCACTTTTCGCACTTCTGTTAGTGTTGAAAAACCACTTTTCACACTTGTGTTAGTGTTGAAAAACCACTTTTCGCACTTGTGTTGGTGCAGGAAATCACTTTTGCACTTGTATTAGTGTGGAAAAAACACTTTTTGCACTTGTGATAGTGTTGAAAAACACTTTTCGCACTTGTGTTAGTGTTGAAAAACCACTTTTCGAACTTGTGTTAGTGTTGAAAAACCACTTTTCGCACTTGTGTTGGTGCAGGAAACCACTTTTGCACTTGTATTAGTGTGGAAAAAACACTTTTCGCACTTGTGTTAGTGTTGAAAAACCACTTTTCGCACTTGTGTTAGTGTTGAAAAACCACTTTTCGCACTTGTGTTGGTGCAGGAAACCACTTTTGCACTTGTATTAGTGTGGAAAAAACACTTTTTGCACTTGTGATAGTGTTGAAAAACCACTTTTCGCACTTATGTTAGTGTTGAAAAACCACTTTTCGCACTTGTGTTGGTGCAGGAAACCACTTTTGCACTTGTATTAGTGTGGAAAAACCACTTTTCGCACTTGTGTTAGTGTTGAAAAACCACTTTTCGCACTTGTGTTAGTGTTGAAAAATCACTTTTCGCACTTGTGTTAGTGTTGAAAAACCACTTTTCGCACTTGTGTTAGTGTTGAAAAACTATTTTTGCACTTGTGTTGGTGCAGGAAACCACTTTTGCACTTGTATTAGTGTGGAAAAAACACTTTTCGCACTTGTGTTAGTGTTGAAAAACCACTTTTCGCACTTGTGTTAGTGTTGAAAAACCACTTTTCGCACTTGTGTTGGTGCAGGAAACCACTTTTGCACTTGTATGAGTGTGGAAAAAACACTTTTTGCACTTGTGATAGTGTTGAAAAACCACTTTTCGCACTTGTGTTAGTGTTGAAAAACCACTTTTCGCACTTGTGTTGGTGCAGGAAACCACTTTTGCACTTGTATTAGTGTGGAAAAACCACTTTTCGCACTTGTGTTAGTGTTGAAAAACCACTTTTCGCACTTGTGTTAGTGTTGATAAACCACTTTTCGCACTTGTGTTGGTGCAGGAAACCACTTTTGCACTTGTATTAGTGTGGAAAAAACACTTTTTGCACTTGTGATAGCGTTGAAAAACCACTTTTCGCACTTGTGTTAGTGTTGAAAAACCACTTTTCGCACTTGTGTTGGTGCAGGAAACCACTTTTGCACTTGTATAAGTGTGGAAAAACCACTTTTCGCACTTGTGTTAGTGTTGAAAAACCACTTTTCACACTTGTGTTAGTGTTGAAAAACCACTTTTCGCACTTGTGTTGGTGCAGGAAATCACTTTTGCACTTGTATTAGTGTGGAAAAAACACTTTTTGCACTTGTGATAGTGTTGAAAAACCACTTTTCGCACTTGTGTTAGTGTTGAAAAACCACTTTTCGCACTTGTGTTGGTGCAGGAAACCACTTTTGCACTTGTATTAGTGTGGAAAAACCACTTTTCGCACTGGTGTTGGTGTAGGAAACCAATTTTCGCACTTGTGTTAGTGTTGAAAATCCACTTTTCGCACTTGTGTTGGTGCAGGAAACCACTTTTGCACTTGTAATAGTGTGGAAAAAACACTTTTTGCACTTGTGATAGTGTTGAAAAACCACTTTTCGCACCTGTGTTAGTGTTGAAAAACCACTTTTCGCACTTGTATTGGTGCAGGAAACCACTTTTGCACTTGTATTAGTGTGGAAAAAACCACTTTTCGCACTTGTGTTAGTGTTGAAAAACCACTTTTCGCACTTGTGTTAGTGTTGAAAAACCACTTTTCGCACTTGTGTTGGTGCAGGAAACCACTTTTGCACTTGTATTAGTGTGGAAAAACCACTTTTCGCACTTGTGTTAGTGTTGAAAAACCACTTTTCGCACTTGTATTGGTGCAGGAAACCACTTTTGCACTTGTATTAGTGTGGAAAAAACACTTTTTGCACTTGTGATAGTGTTGAAAAACCACTTTTCGCACTTGTGTTAGTGTTGAAAAACCACTTTTCGCACTTGTGTTGGTGCAGGAAACCACTTTTGCACTTGTATTAGTGTGGAAAAACCACTTTTCGCACTGGTGTTGGTGTAGGAAACCAATTTTCGCACTTGTGTTAGTGTTGAAAATCCACTTTTCGCACTTGTGTTGGTGCAGGAAACCACTTTTGCACTTGTAATAGTGTGGAAAAAACACTTTTTGCACTTGTGATAGTGTTGAAAAACCACTTTTCGCACCTGTGTTAGTGTTGAAAAACCACTTTTCGCACTTGTATTGGTGCAGGAAACCACTTTTGCACTTGTATTAGTGTGGAAAAAACCACTTTTCGCACTTGTGTTAGTGTTGAAAAACCACTTTTCGCACTTGTGTTAGTGTTGAAAAACCACTTTTCGCACTTGTGTTGGTGCAGGAAACCACTTTTGCACTTGTATTAGTGTGGAAAAACCACTTTTCGCACTTGTGTTAGTGTTGAAAAACCACTTTTCGCACTTGTATTGGTGCAGGAAACCACTTTTGCACTTGTATTAGTGTGGAAAAACACTTTTTGCACTTGTGATAGTGTTGAAAAACCACTTTTCGCACCTGTGTTAGTGTTGAAAAACCACTTTTCGCACTTGTATTGGTGCAGGAAACCACTTTTGCACTTGTATTAGTGTGGAAAAAACCACTTTTCGCACTTGTGTTAGTGTTGAAAAACAACTTTTCGCACTTGTGTTGGTGCAGGAAACCACTTTTGCACTTGTATTAGTGTGGAAAAACCACTTTTCGCACTTGTGTTAGTGTTGAAAAACCACTTTTCGCACTTGTGTTAGTGTTGAAAAACCACTTTTCGCACTTGTGTTGGTGCAGGAAACCACTTTTGCACTTGTATTAGTGTGGAAAAACCACTTTTCGCACTTGTGTTAGTGTTGAAAAACCACTTTTCGCACTTGTGTTAGTGTTGAAAAGCCACTTTTCGCACTTGTGTTAGTGTTGAAAAACCACTTTTCGCACCTGTGTTGGTGCAGGAAACCACTTTTGCACTTGTATTAGTGTGGAAAAAACACTTCTCGCACTTGTGTTGGTGTTGAAAAACCACTTTTCGCACTTGTGTTAGTATTGAAAAACCACTTTTCGCACTTGTGTTGGTGTAGGAAACCACTTTTGCACTTGTATAAGTGTGGAAAAACCACTTTTCGCACTTGTGTTAGTGTTGAAAAACCACTTTTCACACTTGTGTTAGTGTTGAAAAACCACTTTTCGCACTTGTGTTGGTGCAGGAAATCACTTTTGCATTTGTATTAGTGTGGAAAAAACACTTTTTGCACTTGTGATAGTGTTGAAAAACCACTTTTCGCACTTGTGTTAGTGTTGAAAAACCACTTTTCGAACTTGTGTTAGTGTTGAAAAACCACTTTTCGCACTTGTGTTGGTGCAGGAAACCACTTTTGCACTTGTATTAGTGTGGAAAAAACACTTTTCGCACTTGTGTTAGTGTTGAAAAACCACTTTTCGCACTTGTGTTAGTGTTGAAAAACCACTTTTCGCACTTGTGTTGGTGCAGGAAACCACTTTTGCACTTGTATTAGTGTGGAAAAACCACTTTTCGAACTTGTGTTAGTGTTGAAAAACCACTTTTCGCACTGGTGTTGGTGAAGGAAACCACTTTTCGCACTTGTGTTAGTGTTGAAAACCCACTTTTCGCACTTGTGTTGGTGCAGGAAACCACTTTTGCACTTGTATTAGTGTGGAAAAAACACTTTTTGCACTTGTGATAGTGTTGAAAAAACACTTTTCGCACTTGTGTTAGTGTTGAAAAACCACTTTTCGCACTTGTGTTGGTGCAGGAAACCACTTTAGCACTTGTATTAGTGTGGAAAAACCACTTTTCGCACTTGTGTTAGTGTCGAAAAACCACTTTTCGCACTTGTGTTGGTGTTGAAAAACCACTTTTCGCACTTGTGTTGGTGCAGGAAACCACTTTTGCACTTGTATTAGTGTGGAAAAAACACTTTTCGCACTTGTGTTAGTGTTGAAAAACCACTTTTCGCACTTGTGTTAGTGTTGAAAAACCACTTTTCGCACTTGTGTTGGTGCAGGAAACCACTTTTGCACTTGTATGAGTGTGGAAAAAACACTTTTTGCACTTGTGATATTGTTGAAAAACCACTTTTCGCACTTGTGTTAGTGTTGAAAAACCACTTTTCGCACTTGTGTTGGTGCAGGAAACCACTTTTGCACTTGTATTAGTGTGGAAAAACCACTTTTCGCACTTGTGTTAGTGTTGAAAAACCACTTTTCGCACTTGTGTTAGTGTTGATAAACCACTTTTCGCACTTGTGTTGGTGCAGGAAACCACTTTTGCACTTGTATTAGTGTGGAAAAAACACTTTTTGCACTTGTGATAGCGTTGAAAAACCACTTTTCGCACTTGTGTTAGTGTTGAAAAACCACTTTTCGCACTTGTGTTGGTGCAGGAAACCACTTTTGCACTTGTATAAGTGTGGAAAAACCACTTTTCGCACTTGTGTTAGTGTTGAAAAACCACTTTTCACACTTGTGTTAGTGTTGAAAAACCACTTTTCGCACTTGTGTTGGTGCAGGAAATCACTTTTGCACTTGTATTAGTGTGGAAAAAACACTTTTTGCACTTGTGATAGTGTTGAAAAACCACTTTTCGCACTTGTGTTAGTGTTGAAAAACCACTTTTCGCACTTGTGTTGGTGCAGGAAACCACTTTTGCACTTGTATTAGTGTGGAAAAACCACTTTTCGCACTGGTGTTGGTGTAGGAAACCAATTTTCGCACTTGTGTTAGTGTTGAAAATCCACTTTTCGCACTTGTGTTGGTGCAGGAAACCACTTTTGCACTTGTAATAGTGTGGAAAAAACACTTTTTGCACTTGTGATAGTGTTGAAAAACCACTTTTCGCACCTGTGTTAGTGTTGAAAAACCACTTTTCGCACTTGTATTGGTGCAGGAAACCACTTTTGCACTTGTATTAGTGTGGAAAAAACCACTTTTCGCACTTGTGTTAGTGTTGAAAAACCACTTTTCGCACTTGTGTTAGTGTTGAAAAACCACTTTTCGCACTTGTGTTGGTGCAGGAAACCACTTTTGCACTTGTATTAGTGTGGAAAAACCACTTTTCGCACTTGTGTTAGTGTTGAAAAACCACTTTTCGCACTTGTATTGGTGCAGGAAACCACTTTTGCACTTGTATTAGTGTGGAAAAAACACTTTTTGCACTTGTGATAGTGTTGAAAAACCACTTTTCGCACTTGTGTTAGTGTTGAAAAACCACTTTTCGCACTTGTGTTGGTGCAGGAAACCACTTTTGCACTTGTATTAGTGTGGAAAAACCACTTTTCGCACTGGTGTTGGTGTAGGAAACCAATTTTCGCACTTGTGTTAGTGTTGAAAATCCACTTTTCGCACTTGTGTTGGTGCAGGAAACCACTTTTGCACTTGTAATAGTGTGGAAAAAACACTTTTTGCACTTGTGATAGTGTTGAAAAACCACTTTTCGCACCTGTGTTAGTGTTGAAAAACCACTTTTCGCACTTGTATTGGTGCAGGAAACCACTTTTGCACTTGTATTAGTGTGGAAAAAACCACTTTTCGCACTTGTGTTAGTGTTGAAAAACCACTTTTCGCACTTGTGTTAGTGTTGAAAAACCACTTTTCGCACTTGTGTTGGTGCAGGAAACCACTTTTGCACTTGTATTAGTGTGGAAAAACCACTTTTCGCACTTGTGTTAGTGTTGAAAAACCACTTTTCGCACTTGTATTGGTGCAGGAAACCACTTTTGCACTTGTATTAGTGTGGAAAAACACTTTTTGCACTTGTGATAGTGTTGAAAAACCACTTTTCGCACCTGTGTTAGTGTTGAAAAACCACTTTTCGCACTTGTATTGGTGCAGGAAACCACTTTTGCACTTGTATTAGTGTGGAAAAAACCACTTTTCGCACTTGTGTTAGTGTTGAAAAACAACTTTTCGCACTTGTGTTGGTGCAGGAAACCACTTTTGCACTTGTATTAGTGTGGAAAAACCACTTTTCGCACTTGTGTTAGTGTTGAAAAACCACTTTTCGCACTTGTGTTAGTGTTGAAAAACCACTTTTCGCACTTGTGTTGGTGCAGGAAACCACTTTTGCACTTGTATTAGTGTGGAAAAACCACTTTTCGCACTTGTGTTAGTGTTGAAAAACCACTTTTCGCACTTGTGTTAGTGTTGAAAAGCCACTTTTCGCACTTGTGTTAGTGTTGAAAAACCACTTTTCGCACCTGTGTTGGTGCAGGAAACCACTTTTGCACTTGTATTAGTGTGGAAAAAACACTTCTCGCACTTGTGTTGGTGTTGAAAAACCACTTTTCGCACTTGTGTTAGTATTGAAAAACCACTTTTCGCACTTGTGTTGGTGTAGGAAACCACTTTTGCACTTGTATAAGTGTGGAAAAACCACTTTTCGCACTTGTGTTAGTGTTGAAAAACCACTTTTCACACTTGTGTTAGTGTTGAAAAACCACTTTTCGCACTTGTGTTGGTGCAGGAAATCACTTTTGCATTTGTATTAGTGTGGAAAAAACACTTTTTGCACTTGTGATAGTGTTGAAAAACCACTTTTCGCACTTGTGTTAGTGTTGAAAAACCACTTTTCGAACTTGTGTTAGTGTTGAAAAACCACTTTTCGCACTTGTGTTGGTGCAGGAAACCACTTTTGCACTTGTATTAGTGTGGAAAAAACACTTTTCGCACTTGTGTTAGTGTTGAAAAACCACTTTTCGCACTTGTGTTAGTGTTGAAAAACCACTTTTCGCACTTGTGTTGGTGCAGGAAACCACTTTTGCACTTGTATTAGTGTGGAAAAACCACTTTTCGAACTTGTGTTAGTGTTGAAAAACCACTTTTCGCACTGGTGTTGGTGAAGGAAACCACTTTTCGCACTTGTGTTAGTGTTGAAAACCCACTTTTCGCACTTGTGTTGGTGCAGGAAACCACTTTTGCACTTGTATTAGTGTGGAAAAAACACTTTTTGCACTTGTGATAGTGTTGAAAAAACACTTTTCGCACTTGTGTTAGTGTTGAAAAACCACTTTTCGCACTTGTGTTGGTGCAGGAAACCACTTTAGCACTTGTATTAGTGTGGAAAAACCACTTTTCGCACTTGTGTTAGTGTCGAAAAACCACTTTTCGCACTTGTGTTGGTGTTGAAAAACCACTTTTCGCACTTGTGTTGGTGCAGGAAACCACTTTTGCACTTGCATTAATGTGGAAAAACCACTTTTCGCACTGGTGTTGGTGTAGGAAACCAATTTTCGCACTTGTGTTAGTGTTGAAAATCCACTTTTCGCACTTGTGTTGGTGCAGGAAACCACTTTTGCACTTGTATTAGTGTGGAAAAAACACTTTTTGCACTTGTGATAGTGTTGAAAAACCACTTTTCGCACTTGTGTTAGTGTTGAAAAACCACTTTTCGCACTTGTGTTGGTGCAGGAAACCACTTTTGCACTTGTATTAGTGTGGAAAAACCACTTTTCGCACTTGTGTTAGTGTTGAAAAACCACTTTTCGCACTTGTGTTAGTGTTGAAAAAACACTTTTCGCACTTGTATTGGTGCAGGAAACCACTTTTGCACTTGTATTAGTGTGGAAAAAACATTTTTTGCACTTGTGATAGTGTTGAAAAACCACTTTTCGCACCTGTGTTAGTGTTGAAAAACCACTTTTCGCACTTGTATTGGTGCAGGAAACCACTTTTGCACTTGTATTAGTGTGGAAAAAACCACTTTTCGCACTTGTGTTAGTGTTGAAAAACCACTTTTCGCACTTGTTTTGGTGCAGGAAACCACTTTTGCACTTGTATTAGTGTGGAAAAACCACTTTTCGCACTTTTGTTAGTGTTGAAAAACCACTTTTCGCACTTGTGTTAGTGTTGAAAAACCACTTTTCGCACTTGTGTTAGTGTTGAAAACCACTTTTCGCACTTGTGTTGGTGCAGGAAACCACTTTTGCACTTGTATTAGTGTGGAAAAACCACTTTTCGCACTTGTGTTAGTGTTGAAAAACCACTTTTCGCACTTGTGTTAGTGTTGAAAATCCACTTTTCGCACTTGTGTTAGTGTTGAAAAACCACTTTTCGCACTTGTGTTGGTGCAGGAAACCACTTTTGCACTTGTATTAGTGTGGAAAAAACACTTCTCGCACTTGTGTTAGTGTTGAAAAACCACTTTTCGCACTTGTGTTAGTGTTGAAAAACCACTTTTCGCACTTGTGTTGGTGCAGGAAACCACTTTTGCACTTGTATAAGTGTGGAAAAACCACTTTTCGCACTTGTGTTAGTGTTGAAAAACCACTTTTCACACTTGTGTTAGTGTTGAAAAACCACTTTTCGCACTTGTGTTGGTGCACGAAATCACTTTTGCACTTGTATTAGTGTGGAAAAAACATTTTTTGCACTTGTGATAGTGTTGAAAAACCACTTTTCGCACCTGTGTTAGTGTTGAAAAACCACTTTTCGCACTTGTATTGGTGCAGGAAACCACTTTTGCACTTGTATTAGTGTGGAAAAAACCACTTTTCGCACTTGTGTTAGTGTTGAAAAACCACTTTTCGCACTTGTGTTAGTGTTGAAAAACCACTTTTCGCACTTGTGTTGGTGCAGGAAACCACTTTTGCACTTGTATAAGTGTGGAAAAACCACTTTTCGCACTTGTGTTAGTGTTGAAAACCACTTTTCACACTTGTGTTAGTGTTGAAAAACCACTTTTCACACTTGTATTGGTGCAGGAAACCACTTTTGCACTTGTATTAGTGTGGAAAAAACCACTTTTCGCACTTGTGTTAGTGTTGAAAAACCACTTTTCGCACTTGTTTTGGTGCAGGAAACCACTTTTGCACTTGTATTAGTGTGGAAAAACCACTTTTCGCCCTTGTGTTAGTGTTGAAAAACCACTTTTCGCACTTGTGTTAGTGTTGAAAAACCACTTTTCGCACTTGTGTTAGTGTTGAAAAACCACTTTTCGCACTTGTGTTGGTGCAGGAAACCACTTTTGCACTTGTATTAGTGTGGAAAAACCACTTTTCGCACTTGTGTTAGTGTTGAAAAACCACTTTTCGCACTTGTGTTAGTGTTGAAAATCCACTTTTCGCACTTGTGTTAGTGTTGAAAAACCACTTTTCGCACTTGTGTTGGTGCAGGAAACCACTTTTGCACTTGTATAAGTGTGGAAAAACCACTTTTCGCACTTTTGTTAGTGTTGAAAAACCACTTTTCACACTTGTGTTAGTGTTGAAAAACCACTTTTCGCACTTGTGTTGGTGCAGGAAACCACTTTTGCACTTGTATTAGTGTGGAAAAACCACTTTTCGCACTTGTGTTAGTGTTGAAAAACCACTTTTCGCACTTGTGTTAGTGTTGAAAAAACACTTTTCGCACTTGTATTGGTGCAGGAAACCACTTTTGCACTTGTATTAGTGTGGAAAAAACATTTTTTGCACTTGTGATAGTGTTGAAAAACCACTTTTCGCACCTGTGTTAGTGTTGAAAAACCACTTTTCGCACTTGTATTGGTGCAGGAAACCACTTTTGCACTTGTATTAGTGTGGAAAAAACCACTTTTCGCACTTGTGTTAGTGTTGAAAAACCACTTTTCGCACTTGTTTTGGTGCAGGAAACCACTTTTGCACTTGTATTAGTGTGGAAAAACCACTTTTCGCACTTTTGTTAGTGTTGAAAAACCACTTTTCGCACTTGTGTTAGTGTTGAAAAACCACTTTTCGCACTTGTGTTAGTGTTGAAAAACCACTTTTCGCACTTGTGTTGGTGCAGGAAACCACTTTTGCACTTGTATTAGTGTGGAAAAACCACTTTTCGCACTTGTGTTAGTGTTGAAAAACCACTTTTCGCACTTGTGTTAGTGTTGAAAATCCACTTTTCGCACTTGTGTTAGTGTTGAAAAACCACTTTTCGCACTTGTGTTGGTGCAGGAAACCACTTTTGCACTTGTATTAGTGTGGAAAAAACACTTCTCGCACTTGTGTTAGTGTTGAAAAACCACTTTTCGCACTTGTGTTAGTGTTGAAAAACCACTTTTCGCACTTGTGTTGGTGCAGGAAACCACTTTTGCACTTGTATAAGTGTGGAAAAACCACTTTTCGCACTTGTGTTAGTGTTGAAAAACCACTTTTCACACTTGTGTTAGTGTTGAAAAACCACTTTTCGCACTTGTGTTGGTGCACGAAATCACTTTTGCACTTGTATTAGTGTGGAAAAAACATTTTTTGCACTTGTGATAGTGTTGAAAAACCACTTTTCGCACCTGTGTTAGTGTTGAAAAACCACTTTTCGCACTTGTATTGGTGCAGGAAACCACTTTTGCACTTGTATTAGTGTGGAAAAAACCACTTTTCGCACTTGTGTTAGTGTTGAAAAACCACTTTTCGCACTTGTGTTAGTGTTGAAAAACCACTTTTCGCACTTGTGTTGGTGCAGGAAACCACTTTTGCACTTGTATAAGTGTGGAAAAACCACTTTTCGCACTTGTGTTAGTGTTGAAAAACCACTTTTCACACTTGTGTTAGTGTTGAAAAACCACTTTTCACACTTGTATTGGTGCAGGAAACCACTTTTGCACTTGTATTAGTGTGGAAAAAACCACTTTTCGCACTTGTGTTAGTGTTGAAAAACCACTTTTCGCACTTGTTTTGGTGCAGGAAACCACTTTTGCACTTGTATTAGTGTGGAAAAACCACTTTTCGCCCTTGTGTTAGTGTTGAAAAACCACTTTTCGCACTTGTGTTAGTGTTGAAAAACCACTTTTCGCACTTGTGTTAGTGTTGAAAAACCACTTTTCGCACTTGTGTTGGTGCAGGAAACCACTTTTGCACTTGTATTAGTGTGGAAAAACCACTTTTCGCACTAGTGTTAGTGTTGAAAAACCACTTTTCGCACTTGTGTTGGTGCAGGAAACCACTTTTGCACTTGTATAAGTGTGGAAAAACCACTTTTCGCACTTTTGTTAGTGTTGAAAAACCACTTTTCACACTTGTGTTAGTGTTGAAAAACCACTTTTCGCACTTGTGTTGGTGCAGGAAATCACTTTTGCACTTGTATTAGTGTGGAAAAAACACTTTTTGCACTTGTGATAGTGTTGAAAAACCACTTTTCGCACTTGTGTTAGTGTTGAAAAACCACTTTTCGAACTTGTGTTAGTGTTGAAAAACCACTTTTCGCACTTGTGTTGGTGCAGGAAACCACTTTTGCACTTGTATTAGTGTGGAAAAAACACTTTTCGCACTTGTGTTAGTGTTGAAAAACCACTTTTCGCACTTGTGTTAGTGTTGAAAAACCACTTTTCGCACTTGTGTTGGTGCAGGAAACCACTTTTGCACTTGTATTAGTGTGGAAAAAACACTTTTTGCACTTGTGATAGTGTTGAAAAACCACTTTTCGAACTTATGTTAGTGTTGAAAAACCACTTTTCGCACTTGTGTTGGTGCAGGAAACCACTTTTGCACTTGTATTAGTGTGGAAAAACCACTTTTCGCACTTGTGTTAGTGTTGAAAAACCACTTTTCGCACTTGTGTTAGTGTTGAAAAATCACTTTTCGCACTTGTGTTAGTGTTGAAAAACCACTTTTCGCACTTGTGTTAGTGTTGAAAAACTATTTTCGCACTTGTGTTGGTGCAGGAAACCACTTTTGCACTTGTATTAGTGTGGAAAAAACACTTTTCGCACTTGTGTTAGTGTTGAAAAACCACTTTTCGCACTTGTGTTAGTGTTGAAAAACCACTTTTCGCACTTGTGTTGGTGCAGGAAACCACTTTTGCACTTGTATGAGTGTGGAAAAAACACTTTTTGCACTTGTGATAGTGTTGAAAAACCACTTTTCGCACTTGTGTTAGTGTTGAAAAACCACTTTTCGCACTTGTGTTGGTGCAGGAAACCACTTTTGCACTTGTATTAGTGTGGAAAAACCACTTTTCGCACTTGTGTTAGTGTTGAAAAACCACTTTTCGCACTTGTGTTAGTGTTGATAAACCACTTTTCGCACTTGTGTTGGTGCAGGAAACCACTTTTGCACTTGTATTAGTGTGGAAAAAACACTTTTTGCACTTGTGATAGCGTTGAAAAACCACTTTTCGCACTTGTGTTAGTGTTGAAAAACCACTTTTCGCACTTGTGTTGGTGCAGGAAACCACTTTTGCACTTGTATAAGTGTGGAAAAACCACTTTTCGCACTTGTGTTAGTGTTGAAAAACCACTTTTCACACTTGTGTTAGTGTTGAAAAACCACTTTTCGCACTTGTGTTGGTGCAGGAAATCACTTTTGCACTTGTATTAGTGTGGAAAAAACACTTTTTGCACTTGTGATAGTGTTGAAAAACCACTTTTCGCACTTGTGTTAGTGTTGAAAAACCACTTTTCGAACTTGTGTTAGTGTTGAAAAACCACTTTTCGCACTTGTGTTGGTGCAGGAAACCACTTTTGCACTTGTATTAGTGTGGAAAAAACACTTTTCGCACTTGTGTTAGTGTTGAAAAACCACTTTTCGCACTTGTATTAGTGTTGAAAAACCACTTTTTGCACTTGTGTTGGTGCAGGAAATCACTTTTGCACTTGTATTAGTGTGGAAAAAACACTTTTTGCACTTGTGTTAGTGTTGAAAAACCACTTTTCGCACTTGTGTTAGTGTTGAAAAACTATTTTCGCACTTGTGTTGGTGCAGGAAACCACTTTTGCACTTGTATTAGTGTGGAAAAAACACTTTTCGCACTTGTGTTAGTGTTGAAAAACCACTTTTCGCACTTGTGTTGGTGCAGGAAACAACTTTTGCACTTGTATTAGTGTGGAAAAACCACTTTTCGCACTTGTGTTAGTGTTGAAAAACCACTTTTCGCACTTGTGTTAGTGTTGAAAAACCACTTTTCGCACTTGTGTTAGTGTTGAAAAACCACTTTTCGCACTTGTGTTGGTGCAGGAAACCACTTTTCGCACTTGTGTTGGTGCAGGAAACCACTTTTGCACTTGTATTAGTGTGGAAAAAACACTTTTCGCACTTGTGTTAGTGTTGAAAAACCACTTTTCGCACTTGTATTAGTGTTGAAAAACCACTTTTCGCACTTGTGTTCGTGTTGAAAAACCACTTTTCGCAGTTGTGTTAGTGTTAAACCACTTTTCGCACTTGTGTTAGTGTTGATAAACCACTTTTCGCACTTGTGTTGGTGCAGGAAACCACTTTTGCACTTGTATTAGTGTGGAAAAAACACTTTTTGCACTTGTGATAGCGTTGAAAAACCACTTTTCGCACTTGTGTTAGTGTTGAAAAACCACTTTTCGCACTTGTGTTAGTGTTGAAAATCCACTTTTCGCACTTGTGTTAGTGTTGAAAAACCACTTTTCGCACTTGTGTTGGTGCAGGAAACCACTTTTGCACTTGTATAAGTGTGGAAAAACCACTTTTCGCACTTCTGTTAGTGTTGAAAAACTACTTTTCACACTTGTGTTAGTGTTGAAAAACCACTTTTCGCACTTGTGTTGGTGCAGGAAATCACTTTTGCACTTGTATTAGTGTGGAAAAACCACTTTTCACACTTGTGTTATTGTTGAAAAACCACTTTTCGCACTTGTGTTAGTGTTGAAAAACCACTTTTCGCACTTGTGTTGGTGCAGGAAACCACTTTTGCACTTGTATTAGTGTGGAAAAACCACTTTTCGCACTTGTGTTAGTGTTGAAAAACCACTTTTCGCACTTGTGTTAGTGTTGAAAATCCACTTTTCGCACTTGTGTTAGTGTTGAAAAACCACTTTTCGCACCTGTGTTGGTGCAGGAAACCACTTTTGCACTTGTATTAGTGTGGAAAAAACACTTCTCGCACTTGTGTTGGTGTTGAAAAACCACTTTTCGCACTTGTGTTAGTATTGAAAAACCACTTTTCGCACTTGTGTTGGTGCAGGAAACGACTTTTGCACTTGTATAAGTGTGGAAAAACCACTTTTCGCACTTGTGTTAGTGTTGAAAAACCACTTTTCACACTTGTGTTAGTGTTGAAAAACCACTTTTCGCACTTGTGTTGGTGCAGGAAATCACTTTTGCACTTGTATTAGTGTGGAAAAAACACTTTTTGCACTTGTGATAGTGTTGAAAAACCACTTTTCGCACTTGTGTTAGTGTTGAAAAACCACTTTTCGAACTTGTGTTAGTGTTGAAAAACCACTTTTCGCACTTGTGTTGGTGCAGGAAACCACTTTTGCACTTGTATTAGTGTGGAAAAAACACTTTTCGCACTTGTGTTAGTGTTGAAAAACCACTTTTCGCACTTGTGTTAGTGTTGAAAAACCACTTTTCGCACTTGTGTTGGTGCAGGAAACCACTTTTGCACTTGTATTAGTGTGGAAAAACCACTTTTCGAACTTGTGTTAGTGTTGAAAAACCACTTTTCGCACTGGTGTTGGTGAAGGAAACCACTTTTCGCACTTGTGTTAGTGTTGAAAACCCACTTTTCGCACTTGTGTTGGTGCAGGAAACCACTTTTGCACTTGTATTAGTGTGGAAAAAACACTTTTTGCACTTGTGATAGTGTTGAAAAACCACTTTTCGCACTTGTGATAGTGTTGAAAAACCACTTTTCGCACTTGTGTTGGTGCAGGAAACCACTTTAGCACTTGTATTAGTGTGGAAAAACCACTTTTCGCACTTGTGTTAGTGTCGAAAAACCACTTTTCGCACTTGTGTTGGTGTTGAAAAACCACTTTTCGCACTTGTGTTGGTGCAGGAAACCACTTTTGCACTTGTATTAGTGTGGAAAAACCACTTTTCGCACTGGTGTTGGTGTAGGAAACCAATTTTCGCACTTGTGTTAGTGTTGAAAATCCACTTTTCGCACTTGTGTTGGTGCAGGAAACCACTTTTGCACTTGTATTAGTGTGGAAAAAACACTTTTTGCACTTGTGATAGTGTTGAAAAACCACTTTTCGCACTTGTGTTAGTGTTGAAAAACCACTTTTCGCACTTGTGTTGGTGCAGGAAACCACTTTTGCACTTGTATTAGTGTGGAAAAACCACTTTTCGCACTTGTGTTAGTGTTGAAAAACCACTTTTCGCACTTGTGTTAGTGTTGAAAAAACACTTTTCGCACTTGTATTGGTGCAGGAAACCACTTTTGCACTTGTATTAGTGTGGAAAAAACATTTTTTGCACTTGTGATAGTGTTGAAAAACCACTTTTCGCACCTGTGTTAGTGTTGAAAAACCACTTTTCGCACTTGTATTGGTGCAGGAAACCACTTTTGCACTTGTATTAGTGTGGAAAAAACCACTTTTCGCACTTGTGTTAGTGTTGAAAAACCACTTTTCGCACTTGTTTTGGTGCAGGAAACCACTTTTGCACTTGTATTAGTGTGGAAAAACCACTTTTCGCACTTGTGTTAGTGTTGAAAAACCACTTTTCGCACTTGTGTTAGTGTTGAAAAACCACTTTTCGCACTTGTGTTAGTGTTGAAAAACCACTTTTCGCACTTGTGTTGGTGCAGGAAACCACTTTTGCACTTGTATTAGTGTGGAAAAACCACTTTTCGCACTTGTGTTAGTGTTGAAAAACCACTTTTCGCACTTGTGTTAGTGTTGAAAATCCACTTTTCGCACTTGTGTTAGTGTTGAAAAACCACTTTTCGCACTTGTGTTGGTGCAGGAAACCACTTTTGCACTTGTATAAGTGTGGAAAAACCACTTTTCGCACTTGTGTTAGTGTTGAAAAACCACTTTTCACACTTGTGTTAGTGTTGAAAAACCACTTTTCGCACTTGTGTTGGTGCAGGAAATCACTTTTGCACTTGTATTAGTGTGGAAAAAACATTTTTTGCACTTGTGATAGTGTTGAAAAACCACTTTTCGCACCTGTGTTAGTGTTGAAAAACCACTTTTCGCACTTGTATTGGTGCAGGAAACCACTTTTGCACTTGTATTAGTGTGGAAAAAACCACTTTTCGCACTTGTGTTAGTGTTGAAAAACCACTTTTCGCACTTGTGTTAGTGTTGAAAAACCACTTTTCTCACTTGTGTTGGTGCAGGAAACCACTTTTGCACTTGTATAAGTGTGGAAAAACCACTTTTCGCACTTGTGTTAGTGTTGAAAAACCACTTTTCACACTTGTGTTAGTGTTGAAAAACCACTTTTCACACTTGTATTGGTGCAGGAAACCACTTTTGCACTTGTATTAGTGTGGAAAAAACCACTTTTCGCACTTGTGTTAGTGTTGAAAAACCACTTTTCGCACTTGTTTTGGTGCAGGAAACCACTTTTGCACTTGTATTAGTGTGGAAAAACCACTTTTCGCCCTTGTGTTAGTGTTGAAAAACCACTTTTCGCACTTGTGTTAGTGTTGAAAAACCACTTTTCGCACTTGTGTTAGTGTTGAAAAACCACTTTTCGCACTTGTGTTGGTGCAGGAAACCACTTTTGCACTTGTATTAGTGTGGAAAAACCACTTTTCGCACTTGTGTTAGTGTTGAAAAACCACTTTTCGCACTTGTGTTAGTGTTGAAAAACCACTTTTCGCACTTGTGTTGGTGCAGGAAACCACTTTTGCACTTGTATAAGTGTGGAAAAACCACTTTTCGCACTTCTGTTAGTGTTGAAAAACCACTTTTCACACTTGTGTTAGTGTTGAAAAACCACTTTTCGCACTTGTGTTGGTGCAGGAAATCACTTTTGCACTTGTATTAGTGTGGAAAAAACACTTTTTGCACTTGTGATAGTGTTGAAAAACCACTTTTCGCACTTGTGTTAGTGTTGAAAAACCACTTTTCGAACTTGTGTTAGTGTTGAAAAACCACTTTTCGCACTTGTGTTGGTGCAGGAAACCACTTTTGCACTTGTATTAGTGTGGAAAAAACACTTTTCGCACTTGTGTTAGTGTTGAAAAACCACTTTTCGCACTTGTGTTAGTGTTGAAAAACCACTTTTCGCACTTGTGTTGGTGCAGGAAACCACTTTTGCACTTGTATTAGTGTGGAAAAAACACTTTTTGCACTTGTGATAGTGTTGAAAAACCACTTTTCGCACTTATGTTAGTGTTGAAAAACCACTTTTCGCACTTGTGTTGGTGCAGGAAACCACTTTTGCACTTGTATTAGTGTGGAAAAACCACTTTTCGCACTTGTGTTAGTGTTGAAAAACCACTTTTCGCACTTGTGTTAGTGTTGAAAAATCACTTTTCGCACTTGTGTTAGTGTTGAAAAACCACTTTTCGCACTTGTGTTAGTGTTGAAAAACTATTTTCGCACTTGTGTTGGTGCAGGAAACCACTTTTGCACTTGTATTAGTGTGGAAAAAACACTTTTCGCACTTGTGTTAGTGTTGAAAAACCACTTTTCGCACTTGTGTTAGTGTTGAAAAACCACTTTTCGCACTTGTGTTGGTGCAGGAAACCACTTTTGCACTTGTATGAGTGTGGAAAAAACACTTTTCGCACTTGTGTTAGTGTTGAAAAACCACTTTTCGCACTTATGTTAGTGTTGAAAAACCACTTTTCGCACTTGTGTTGGTGCAGGAAACCACTTTTGCACTTGTATTAGTGTGGAAAAACCACTTTTCGCACTTGTGTTAGTGTTGAAAAACCACTTTTCGCACTTGTGTTAGTGTTGAAAAATCACTTTTCGCACTTGTGTTAGTGTTGAAAAACCACTTTTCGCACTTGTGTTAGTGTTGAAAAACTATTTTCGCACTTGTGTTGGTGCAGGAAACACTTTTGCACTTGTATTAGTGTGGAAAAAACACTTTTCGCACTTGTGTTGGTGCAGGAAACCACTTTTGCACTTGTATGAGTGTGGAAAAAACACTTTTTGCACTTGTGATAGTGTTGAAAAACCACTTTTCGCACTTGTGTTAGTGTTGAAAAACCACTTTTCGCACTTGTGTTGGTGCAGGAAACCACTTTTGCACTTGTATTAGTGTGGAAAAACCACTTTTCGCACTTGTGTTAGTGTTGAAAAACCACTTTTCGCACTTGTGTTAGTGTTGATAAACCACTTTTCGCACTTGTGTTGGTGCAGGAAACCACTTTTGCACTTGTATTAGTGTGGAAAAAACACTTTTTGCACTTGTGATAGCGTTGAAAAACCACTTTTCGCACTTGTGTTAGTGTTGAAAAACCACTTTTCGCACTTGTGTTGGTGCAGGAAACCACTTTTGCACTTGTATAAGTGTGGAAAAACCACTTTTTGCACTTGTGTTAGTGTTGAAAAACCACTTTTCACACTTGTGTTAGTGTTGAAAAACCACTTTTCGCACTTGTGTTGGTGCAGGAAATCACTTTTGCACTTTTATTAGTGTGGAAAAAACACTTTTTGCACTTGTGATAGTGTTGAAAAACCACTTTTCGCACTTGTGTTAGTGTTGAAAAACCACTTTTCGCACTTGTGTTGGTGCAGGAAACCACTTTTGCACTTGTATTAGTGTGGAAAAACCACTTTTCGCACTGGTGTTGGTGTAGGAAACCAATTTTCGCACTTGTGTTAGTGTTGAAAATCCACTTTTCGCACTTGTGTTGGTGCAGGAAACCACTTTTGCACTTGTAATAGTGTGGAAAAAACACTTTTTGCACTTGTGATAGTGTTGAAAAACCACTTTTCGCACCTGTGTTAGTGTTGAAAAACCACTTTTCGCACTTGTATTGGTGCAGGAAACCACTTTTGCACTTGTATTAGTGTGGAAAAAACCACTTTTCGCACTTGTGTTAGTGTTGAAAAACCACTTTTCGCACTTGTGTTAGTGTTGAAAAACCACTTTTCGCACTTGTGTTGGTGCAGGAAACCACTTTTGCACTTGTATTAGTGTGGAAAAACCACTTTTCGCACTTGTGTTAGTGTTGAAAAACCACTTTTCGCACTTGTATTGGTGCAGGAAACCACTTTTGCACTTGTATTAGTGTGGAAAAAACACTTTTTGCACTTGTGATAGTGTTGAAAAACCACTTTTCGCACTTGTGTTAGTGTTGAAAAACTACTTTTCGCACTTGTGTTGGTGCAGGAAACCACTTTTGCACTTGTATTAGTGTGGAAAAACCACTTTTCGCACTGGTGTTGGTGTAGGAAACCAATTTCGCACTTGTGTTAGTGTTGAAAATCCACTTTTCGCACTTGTGTTGGTGCAGGAAACCACTTTTGCACTTGTAATAGTGTGGAAAAAACACTTTTTGCACTTGTGATAGTGTTGAAAAACCACTTTTCGCACCTGTGTTAGTGTTGAAAAACCACTTTTCGCACTTGTATTGGTGCAGGAAACCACTTTTGCACTTGTATTAGTGTGGAAAAAACCACTTTTCGCACTTGTGTTAGTGTTGAAAAACCACTTTTCGCACTTGTGTTAGTGTTGAAAAACCACTTTTCGCACTTGTGTTGGTGCAGGAAACCACTTTTGCACTTGTATTAGTGTGGAAAAACCACTTTTCGCACTTGTGTTAGTGTTGAAAAACCACTTTTCGCACTTGTATTGGTGCAGGAAACCACTTTTGCACTTGTATTAGTGTGGAAAAACACTTTTTGCACTTGTGATAGTGTTGAAAAACCACTTTTCGCACCTGTGTTAGTGTTGAAAAACCACTTTTCGCACTTGTATTGGTGCAGGAAACCACTTTTGCACTTGTATTAGTGTGGAAAAAACCACTTTTCGCACTTGTGTTAGTGTTGAAAAACAACTTTTCGCACTTGTGTTGGTGCAGGAAACCACTTTTGCACTTGTATTAGTGTGGAAAAAACCACTTTTCGCACTTGTGTTAGTGTTGAAAAACCACTTTTCGCACTTGTGTTAGTGTTGAAAAACCACTTTTCGCACTTGTGTTGGTGCAGGAAACCACTTTTGCACTTGTATTAGTGTGGAAAAACCACTTTTCGCACTTGTGTTAGTGTTGAAAAACCACTTTTCGCACTTGTGTTAGTGTTGAAAATCCACTTTTCGCACTTGTGTTAGTGTTGAAAAACCACTTTTCGCACCTGTGTTGGTGCAGGAAACCACTTTTGCACTTGTATTAGTGTGGAAAAAACACTTCTCGCACTTGTGTTGGTGTTGAAAAACCACTTTTCGCACTTGTGTTAGTATGAAAAACCACTTTTCGCACTTGTGTTGGTGCAGGAAACCACTTTTGCACTTGTATAAGTGTGGAAAAAAACACTTTCGCACTTGTGTTAGTGTTGAAAAACCACTTTTCACACTTGTGTTAGTGTTGAAAAACCACTTTTCGCACTTGTGTTGGTGCAGGAAATCACTTTTGCACTTGTATTAGTGTGGAAAAAACACTTTTTGCACTTGTGATAGTGTTGAAAAACCACTTTTCGCACTTGTGTTAGTGTTGAAAAACCACTTTTCGAACTTGTGTTAGTGTTGAAAAACCACTTTTCGCACTTGTGTTGGTGCAGGAAACCACTTTTGCACTTGTATTAGTGTGGAAAAAACACTTTTCGCACTTGTGTTAGTGTTGAAAAACCACTTTTCGCACTTGTGTTAGTGTTGAAAAACCACTTTTCGCACTTGTGTTGGTGCAGGAAACCACTTTTGCACTTGTATTAGTGTGGAAAAACCACTTTTCGAACTTGTGTTAGTGTTGAAAAACCACTTTTCGCACTGGTGTTGGTGAAGGAAACCACTTTTCGCACTTGTGTTAGTGTTGAAAACCCACTTTTCGCACTTGTGTTGGTGCAGGAAACCACTTTTGCACTTGTATTAGTGTGGAAAAAACACTTTTTGCACTTGTGATAGTGTTGAAAAACCACTTTTCGCACTTGTGTTAGTGTTGAAAAACCACTTTTCGCACTTGTGTTGGTGCAGGAAACCACTTTAGCACTTGTATTAGTGTGGAAAAACCACTTTTCGCACTTGTGTTAGTGTCGAAAAACCACTTTTCGCACTTGTGTTGGTGTTGAAAAACCACTTTTCGCACTTGTGTTGGTGCAGGAAACCACTTTTGCACTTGTATTAGTGTGGAAAAACCACTTTTCGCACTGGTGTTGGTGTAGGAAACCAATTTTCGCACTTGTGTTAGTGTTGAAAATCCACTTTTCGCACTTGTGTTGGTGCAGGAAACCACTTTTGCACTTGTATTAGTGTGGAAAAAACACTTTTTGCACTTGTGATAGTGTTGAAAAACCACTTTTCGCACTTGTGTTAGTGTTGAAAATCACTTTTCGCACTTGTGTTGGTGCAGGAAACCACTTTTGCACTTGTATTAGTGTGGAAAAACCACTTTTCGCACTTGTGTTAGTGTTGAAAAACCACTTTTCGCACTTGTGTTAGTGTTGAAAAAACACTTTTCGCACTTGTATTGGTGCAGGAAACCACTTTTGCACTTGTATTAGTGTGGAAAAAACATTTTTTGCACTTGTGATAGTGTTGAAAAACCACTTTTCGCACCTGTGTTAGTGTTGAAAAACCACTTTTCGCACTTGTATTGGTGCAGGAAACCACTTTTGCACTTGTATTAGTGTGGAAAAAACCACTTTTCGCACTTGTGTTAGTGTTGAAAAACCACTTTTCGCACTTGTTTTGGTGCAGGAAACTACTTTTGCACTTGTATTAGTGTGGAAAAACCACTTTTCGCACTTTTGTTAGTGTTGAAAAACCACTTTTCGCACTTGTGTTAGTGTTGAAAAACCACTTTTCGCACTTGTGTTAGTGTTGAAAAACCACTTTTCGCACTTGTGTTGGTGCAGGAAACCACTTTTGCACTTGTATTAGTGTGGAAAAACCACTTTTCGCACTTGTGTTAGTGTTGAAAAACCACTTTTCGCACTTGTGTTAGTGTTGAAAATCCACTTTTCGCACTTGTGTTAGTGTTGAAAAACCACTTTTCGCACTTGTGTTGGTGCAGGAAACCACTTTTGCACTTGTATTAGTGTGGAAAAACACTTCTCGCACTTGTGTTAGTGTTGAAAAACCACTTTTCGCACTTGTGTTAGTGTTGAAAAACCACTTTTCGCACTTGTGTTGGTGCAGGAAACCACTTTTGCACTTGTATAAGTGTGGAAAAACCACTTTTCGCACTTGTGTTAGTGTTTAAAAACCACTTTTCACACTTGTGTTAGTGTTGAAAAACCACTTTTCGCACTTGTGTTGGTGCACGAAATCACTTTTGCACTTGTATTAGTGTGGAAAAAACATTTTTTGCACTTGTGATAGTGTTGAAAAACCACTTTTCGCACCTGTGTTAGTGTTGAAAAACCACTTTTCGCACTTGTATTGGTGCAGGAAACCACTTTTGCACTTGTATTAGTGTGGAAAAAACCACTTTTCGCACTTGTGTTAGTGTTGAAAAACCACTTTTCGCACTTGTGTTAGTGTTGAAAAACCACTTTTCGCACTTGTGTTGGTGCAGGAAACCACTTTTGCACTTGTATAAGTGTGGAAAAACCACTTTTCGCACTTGTGTTAGTGTTGAAAAACCACTTTTCACACTTGTGTTAGTGTTGAAAAACCACTTTTCACACTTGTATTGGTGCAGGAAACCACTTTTGCACTTGTATTAGTGTGGAAAAAACCACTTTTCGCACTTGTGTTAGTGTTGAAAAACCACTTTTCGCACTTGTTTTGGTGCAGGAAACCACTTTTGCACTTGTATTAGTGTGGAAAAACCACTTTTCGCCCTTGTGTTAGTGTTGAAAAACCACTTTTCGCACTTGTGTTAGTGTTGAAAAACCACTTTTCGCACTTGTGTTAGTGTTGAAAAACCACTTTTCGCACTTGTGTTGGTGCAGGAAACCACTTTTGCACTTGTATTAGTGTGGAAAAACCACTTTTCGCACTTGTGTTAGTGTTGAAAAACCACTTTTCGCACTTGTGTTAGTGTTGAAAATCCACTTTTCGCACTTGTGTTAGTGTTGAAAAACCACTTTTCGCACTTGTGTTGGTGCAGGAAACCACTTTTGCACTTGTATAAGTGTGGAAAAACCACTTTTCGCACTTTTGTTAGTGTTGAAAAACCACTTTTCGCACTTGTGTTAGTGTTGAAAAACCACTTTTCGCACTTGTGTTGGTGCAGGAAATCACTTTTGCACTTGTATTAGTGTGGAAAAAACACTTTTTGCACTTGTGATAGTGTTGAAAAACCACTTTTCGCACTTGTGTTAGTGTTGAAAAAACCACTTTTTGAACTTGTGTTAGTGTTGAAAAACCACTTTTCGCACTTGTGTTGGTGCAGGAAACCACTTTTGCACTTGTATTAGTGTGGAAAAAACACTTTTCGCACTTGTGTTAGTGTTGAAAAACCACTTTTCGCACTTGTGTTAGTGTTGAAAAACCACTTTTCGCACTTGTGTTGGTGCAGGAAACCACTTTTGCACTTGTATTAGTGTGGAAAAAACACTTTTTGCACTTGTGATAGTGTTGAAAAACCACTTTTCGCACTTATGTTAGTGTTGAAAAACCACTTTTCGCACTTGTGTTGGTGCAGGAAACCACTTTTGCACTTGTATTAGTGTGGAAAAACCACTTTTCGCACTTGTGTTAGTGTTGAAAAACCACTTTTCGCACTTGTGTTAGTGTTGAAAAATCACTTTTCGCACTTGTGTTAGTGTTGAAAAACCACTTTTCGCACTTGTGTTAGTGTTGAAAAACTATTTTCGCACTTGTGTTGGTGCAGGAAACCACTTTTGCACTTGTATTAGTGTGGAAAAAACACTTTTCGCACTTGTGTTAGTGTTGAAAAACCACTTTTCGCACTTGTGTTAGTGTTGAAAAACCACTTTTCGCACTTGTGTTGGTGCAGGAAACCACTTTTGCACTTGTATGAGTGTGGAAAAAACACTTTTTGCACTTGTGATAGTGTTGAAAAACCACTTTTCGCACTTTTGTTAGTGTTGAAAAACCACTTTTCGCACTTGTGTTGGTGCAGGAAACCACTTTTGCACTTGTATTAGTGTGGAAAAAACACTTTTTGCACTTGTGATAGCGTTGAAAAACCACTTTTCGCACTTGTGTTAGTGTTGAAAAACCACTTTTCGCACTTGTGTTGGTGCAGGAAACCACTTTTGCACTTGTATAAGTGTGGAAAAACCACTTTTCGCACTTGTGTTAGTGTTGAAAAACCACTTTTCACACTTGTGTTAGTGTTGAAAAACCACTTTTCGCACTTGTGTTGGTGCAGGAAATCACTTTTGCACTTGTATTAGTGTGGAAAAAACACTTTTTGCACTTGTGATAGTGTTTAAAAACCACTTTTCGCACTTGTGTTAGTGTTGAAAAACCACTTTTCGAACTTGTGTTAGTGTTGAAAAACCACTTTTCGCACTTGTGTTGGTGCAGGAAACCACTTTTGCACTTGTATTAGTGTGGAAAAAACACTTTTCGCACTTGTGTTAGTGTTGAAAAACCACTTTTCGCACTTGTATTAGTGTTGAAAAACCACTTTTCGCACTTGTGTTGGTGCAGGAAATCACTTTTGCACTTGTATTAGTGTGGAAAAAACACTTTTTGCACTTGTGTTAGTGTTGAAAAACCACTTTTCGCACTTGTGTTAGTGTTGAAAAACTATTTTCGCACTTGTGTTGGTGCAGGAAACCACTTTTGCACTTGTATTAGTGTGGAAAAAACACTTTTCGCACTTGTGTTAGTGTTGAAAAACCACTTTTCGCACTTGTGTTGGTGCAGGAAACAACTTTTGCACTTGTGTTGGTGCAGGAAACAACTTTTGCACTTGTATTAGTGTGGAAAAAACACTTTTCGCACTTGTGTTAGTGTTGAAAAACCACTTTTCGCACTTGTATTAGTGTTGAAAAACCACTTTTCGCACTTGTGTTCGTGTTGAAAAACCACTTTTCGCAGTTGTGTTAGTGTTGAAAAATCACTTTTCGCACTTGTGTTAGTGTTGAAAAACCACTTTTCGCACTTGTGTTAGTGTTGAAAAACTATTTTCGCACTTGTGTTGGTGCAGGAAACCACTTTTGCACTTGTATTAGTGTGGAAAAAACACTTTTCGCACTTGTGTTAGTGTTGAAAAACCACTTTTCGCACTTGTGTTGGTGCAGGAAACAACTTTTGCACTTGTATTAGTGTGGAAAAACCACTTTTCGCACTTGTGTTAGTGTTGAAAAACCACTTTTCGCACTTGTGTTAGTGTTGAAAAACCACTTTTCGCACTTGTGTTAGTGTTGAAAAACCACTTTTCGCACTTGTGTTGGTGCAGGAAACCACTTTTGCACTTGTATGAGTGTGGAAAAAACACTTTTTGCACTTGTGATAGTGTTGAAAAACCACTTTTCGCACTTGTGTTAGTGTTGAAAAACCACTTTTCGCACTTGTGTTGGTGCAGGAAACCACTTTTGCACTTGTATTAGTGTGGAAAAACCACTTTTCGCACTTGTGTTAGTGTTGAAAAACCACTTTTCGCACTTGTGTTAGTGTTGATAAACCACTTTTCGCACTTGTGTTGGTGCAGGAAACCACTTTTGCACTTGTATTAGTGTGGAAAAAACACTTTTTGCACTTGTGATAGCGTTGAAAAACCACTTTTCGCACTTGTGTTAGTGTTGAAAAACCACTTTTCGCACTTGTGTTGGTGCAGGAAACCACTTTTGCACTTTTATAAGTGTGGAAAAACCACTTTTCGCACTTGTGTTAGTGTTGAAAAACCACTTTTCACACTTGTGTTAGTGTTGAAAAACCACTTTTCGCACTTGTGTTGGTGCAGGAAATCACTTTTGCACTTGTATTAGTGTGGAAAAAACACTTTTTGCACTTGTGATAGTGTTGAAAAACCACTTTTCGCACTTGTGTTAGTGTTGAAAAACCACTTTTCGAACTTGTGTTAGTGTTGAAAAACCACTTTTCGCACTTGTGTTGGTGCAGGAAACCACTTTTGCACTTGTATTAGTGTGGAAAAAACACTTTTCGCACTTGTGTTAGTGTTGAAAAACCACTTTTCGCACTTGTATTAGTGTTGAAAAACCACTTTTCGCACTTGTGTTGGTGCAGGAAACCACTTTTGCACTTGTATTAGTGTGGAAAAAACACTTTTTGCACTTGTGATAGTGTTGAAAAACCACTTTTCGCACTTGTGTTAGTGTTGAAAAACCACTTTTCGCACTTGTGTTGGTGCAGGAAACCACTTTTGCACTTGTATTAGTGTGGAAAAACCACTTTTCGCACTTGTGTTCGTGTTGAAAAACCACTTTTCGCAGTTGTGTTAGTGTTGAAAAATCACTTTTCGCACTTGTGTTAGTGTTGAAAACCACTTTTCGCACTTGTGTTAGTGTTGAAAAACTATTTTCGCACTTGTGTTGGTGCAGGAAACCACTTTTGCACTTGTATTAGTGTGGAAAAAACACTTTTCGCACTTGTGTTAGTGTTGAAAAACCACTTTTCGCACTTGTGTTGGTGCAGGAAACAACTTTTGCACTTGTATTAGTGTGGAAAAACCACTTTTCGCACTTGTGTTAGTGTTGAAAAACCACTTTTCGCACTTGTGTTAGTGTTGAAAAACCACTTTTCGCACTTGTGTTAGTGTTGAAAAACCACTTTTCGCACTTGTGTTGGTGCAGGAAACCACTTTTGCACTTGTATTAGTGTGGAAAAACCACTTTTCGCACTTGTGTTAGTGTTGAAAAACCACTTTTTGCACTTGTGTTAGTGTTGAAAAACCACTTTTTGCACTTGTGTTAGTGTTGAAAATCCACTTTTCGCACTTGTGTTAGTGTTGAAAAACCACTTTTCGCACTTGTGTTGGTGCAGGAAACCACTTTTGCACTTGTATTAGTGTGGAAAAAACACTTCTCGCACTTGTGTTAGTGTTGAAAAACCACTTTTCGCACTTGTGTTAGTGTTGAAAAACCACTTTTCGCACTTGTGTTGGTGCAGGAAACCACTTTTGCACTTGTATAAGTGTGGAAAAACCACTTTTCGCACTTGTGTTAGTGTTGAAAAACCACTTTTCACACTTGTGTTAGTGTTGAAAAACCACTTTTCGCACTTGTGTTGGTGCAGGAAATCACTTTTGCACTTGTATTAGTGTGGAAAAAACACTTTTTGCACTTGTGATAGTGTTGAAAAACCACTTTTCGCACTTGTGTTAGTGTTGAAAAACCACTTTTCGAACTTGTGTTAGTTTTGAAAAACCACTTTTTGCACTTGTGTTGGTGCAGGAAACCACTTTTGCACTTGTATTAGTGTGGAAAAAACACTTTTCGCACTTGTGTTAGTGTTGAAAAACCACTTTTCGCACTTGTGTTAGTGTTGAAAAACTACTTTTCGCACTTATGTTGGTGCAGGAAACCACTTTTGCACTTGTATTAGTGTGGAAAAAACACTTTTTGCAGTTGTGATAGTGTTGAAAAACCACTTTTCGCACTTGTGTTAGTGTTGAAAAACCACTTTTCGCACTTGTGTTGGTGCAGGAAACCACTTTTGCACTTGTATTAGTGTGGAAAAACCACTTTTCGCACTTGTGTTAGTGTTGAAAAACCACTTTTCGCACTTGTGTTAGTGTTGAAAATTCATTTTTCGCACTTGTGTTAGTGTTTAAAAATCACTTTTCGCACTTGTGTTAGTGTTGAAAAACTATTTTCGCACTTGTGTTGGTGCAGGAAACCACTTTTGCACTTGTATTAGTGTGGAAAAAACACTTTTCGCACTTGTGTTAGTGTTGAAAAACCACTTTTCGCACTTGTGTTAGTGTTGAAAAACCACTTTTCGCACTTGTGTTGGTGCAGGAAACCACTTTTGCACTTGTATGAGTGTGGAAAAAACACTTTTTGCACTTGTGATAGTGTTGAAAAACCACTTTTCGCACTTGTGTTAGTGTTGAAAAACCACTTTTCGCACTTGTATTGGTGCAGGAAACCACTTTTGCACTTGTGTTAGTGTTGAAAAACCACTTTTCGCACTTGTGTTGGTGCAGGAAACCACTTTTGCACTTGTATTAGTGTGGAAAAACCACTTTTCTCACTTGTGTTAGTGTTGAAAAACCACTTTTCGCACTTGTGTTAGTGTTGAAAAACCACTTTTTGCACTTGTGTTAGTGTTGAAAAACCACTTTTCGCACTTGTGTTGGTGCAGGAAACCACTTTTGCACTTGTATTAGTGTGGAAAAACCACTTTTCGCACTTGTGTTAGTGTTGAAAAACCACTTTTCGCACTTGTGTTAGTGTTGAAAATCCACTTTTCGCACTTGTGTTAGTGTTGAAAAACGACTTTTCGCACTTGTGTTGGTGCAGGAAACCACTTTTGCACTTGTATTAGTGTGGAAAAAACACTTCTCGCACTTGTGTTAGTGTTGAAAAACCACTTTTCGCACTTGTGTTAGTGTTGAAAAACCACTTTTCGCACTTGTGTTGGTGCAAGAAACCACTTTTGCACTTGTATAAGTGTGGAAAAACTACTTTTCACACTTGTGTTAGTGTTGAAAAACCACTTTTCACACTTGTGTTAGTGTTGAAAAACGACTTTTCGCACTTGTGTTGGTGCAGGAAATCACTTTTGCACTTGTATTAGTGTGGAAAAAACACTTTTTGCACTTGTGATAGTGTTGAAAAACCACTTTTCACACTTGTGTTAGTGTTGAAAAACCACTTTTCGCACTTGTGTTAGTGTTGAAAAACCACTTTTCGCACTTGTGTTAGTGTTGAAAAACCACTTTTCGCACTTGTGTTAGTGTTGAAAAACCACTTTTCGCACTTGTGTTAGTGTTGAAAAACCACTTTTCGCTCTTGTGTTAGTGTTGAAAAACCTTTTCGCACTTGTGTTAGTGTTGAAAAAACACTTTTCGCACTTGTGTTAATGTTGAAAAACCACTTTTCGCACTTGTGTTGGTGCAGGAAACCACTTTTGCACTTGTATTAGTGTGGAAAAAACACTTTTTGCACTTGTGATAGTGTTGAAAAACCACTTTTCTCGCACTTGTGTTGGTGCAGGAAACCTGTTTTGCACTTGCATTAGTGTGGAAAAAACACTTTTCGCACTTGTGTTAGTGTTGAAAAACCACTTTTCGCACTTGTGTTAGTGTTGAAAAACCACTTTTCGCACTTGTGTTGGTGCAGGAAATCCACTTTTGCACTTGTATTAGTGTGGAAAAAACACTTTTTACACTTGTGATAGTGTGAAAAACCACTTTTCGCACTTGTGTTAGTGTTGAAAAACCACTTTTCGCACTTGTGTTGGTGCAGGAAACCACTTTTGCACTTGTATTAGTGTGGAAAAAACCACTTTTCGCACTTGTGTTAGTGTTGAAAAACCACTTTTCGCACTTGTGTTAGTGTGAAAAACCACTTTTCGCACTTGTGTTGGTGCAGGAAACCACTTTTGCACTTGTATTAGTGTGGAAAAAACACTTTTCGCACGTGCGTTAGTGTTGAAAAACCACTTTTCGCACTTGTGTTAGTGTTGAAAAACACTTTTTGCACTTGTGTTAGTGTTGAAAAACCACTTTTCGCACTTGTGTTAGTGTTGAAAAACCACTTTTTGCACTTGTGTTAGTGTTGAAAAACCACTTTTCGCACTTGTGTTTGTGCAGGAAACCACTTTTGCACTTGTATTAGTGTGGAAAAAACACTTTTCGCACTTGTGTTAGTGTTGAAAAACCACTTTTCGCACTTGTGTTAGTGTTGAAAAACCACTTTTCGCACTTGTATTGGTGCAGGAAACAACTTTTCACTTGTATTAGTGTGGGAAAAAACACTTTTTGCACTTGTGATAGTGTTGAAAAACCACTTTTCGCACTTGTGTTAGTGTTGAAAAACCACTTTTTGCACTTGTGTTGTGCAGGAAACCACTTTTGCACTTGTATTAGTGTGGAAAAACACTTTTTGCACTTGTGATAGTGTTGAAAAACCACTTTTCGCACTTGTGTTAGTGTTAAAAACTCACTTTTCGCACTTGTGTTTGTGCAGGAAACCACTTTTGCACTTGTATTAGTGTGGAAAAACCACTTTTCGCAGTGTTGAAAAACACTTTTCGCACTTGTATTAGTGTGAAAAAACCACTTTTCGCACTTGTGTTAGTGTTGAAAAACCACTTTTCGCACCTGTGTTAGTGTTGAAAAACCAATTTTCGACTTGTGTTGGTGCAGGAAACCACTTTTGCACTTGTATTAGTGTGGAAAAACACCTTTTTGCACTTGTGATAGTGTTGAAAACCACTTTTCGCACTTGTATTAGTTTGGAAAAACCACTTTTCGCACTTGTGTTAGTGTTGAAAAACCACTTTTCGCACTGGTGTTAGTGTTGAAAAACCACTTTTCGCACTTGTGTTGGTGCAATAAACCACTTTTGCACTTGTATTAGTGTGGAAAAAACACTTTTTGCAATTGTGATAGTGTTGAAAACACTTTTCGCACTTGTGTTAGTGTTGAAAAACCACTTTTCACACTTGTGTTAGTGTTGAAAAACCACTTTTCGCACTTGTGTTAGTGTTGAAAAACCACTTTTTGCACTTGTGTTGGTGCAGGAAACCACTTTTGCACTTGTATTAGTGTGGAAAAAACACTTTTTGCACTTGTGATAGTGTTGATAAACCACTTTTTGCACTTGTGTTAGTGTTGAAAAGACACTTTTCGCACTTGTGTTGGTGCAGGAAACCACTTTTGCACGTGTATTAGTGTGGAAAAACCACTTTTCGCACTTGTGTTAGTGTTGAAAAACCACTTTTCGCACTTGTATTAGTGTGGAAAACCCACTTTTCGCACTTGTGTTAGTGTTGAAAAACCACTTTTCGCACTTATGTTGGTGCAGGAAACCACTTTGCACTTGTATTAGTGTGGAAAAACACTTTTTTGCACTTGTGATAGTGTTGAAAAACCACTTTTCGCACTTGTGTTAGTGTTGAAAAACCATTTTCGCACTTGTGTTAGTGTTGAAAAACCATTTTCGCACTTGTGTTAGTGTTGAAAACCACTTTTTGCACTTGTGTTAGTGTTGAAAAACCACTTTTCGCACTTGTGTTGGTGCAGGAAACCACTTTTGCACCTGTATTAGTGTGGAAAAAACACTTTTTGCACTTGTGATAGTGTTGATAAACCACTTTTTGCACTTGTGTTAGTGTTGAACAGACACTTTTCGCACTTGTGTTGGTGCAGAAAACCACTTTTGCACGTGTATTAGTGTGGAAAAACCACTTTTCGCACTTGTGTTAGTGTTGAAAAACCACTTTTTGCACTTGTATT